>NC_139635.1:26800177-26810177 GCF_964638095.1 Poromitra crassiceps | reverse complement strand
ACAGTATTTTTGACCATGTATTAAAAAACTAAAACACCCAAATCATCACCATGGCTGGTACAAAGATACACTATGTGAAATGTACTGTAAAAAGTCAAAATAAACAAGAATGCTTTATTCACTATAGAACATCTCCCTCTCTTTCTCTGTCTCTCTCTCTGTCTTTCTCTGTCTCTCTGTCTCTCTCTCTCTGTCTCTCTCTCTGTCTCTCTCTGTCTCTCTGTCTCTGTCTCCGTCTCTCTGTCTCTCTCTCTCTCTCTCTCTGTCTCTCTTTCTCTGTCTCTCTCTGTCTCTCTCTCTCCATCAGGAGGAGAAGAAGGAGTGCGGGGCGGCACTGTACGCGGGGATGGAAGCGGGCTGGCTGCGTCCGGTCGTGGGTCGGCAGTATCCGCTCAACATGGCCGCCCAGGCCCACCGTGACATCATCGAGTGCCCCGGGGCCGCCGGCAAGATGGTGCTGACCATGTGATGGTGTGACTCACTCACAGGTCAAAGGGCACCACACAGGGGACACGCTGGAACCAACCAAATGTTTCTTGAGCTTTAATTCAGTGTGTTTTAAAAACACACGGTAGTTCCTTCCTTTGGAACTTTCCATGCAATTTTGCTAGAAGGGTTGAAGGCCCAACTACAAGGGGAAACACTTTTTCTCCATATAACCCTATAACCATAAAGGGAAGGCTCAATGCTTTTAGAAGCCTATCCTTTTTACAGTATCACTAACCAAGTACACTATCGTAACATTCAAAACATTTTTACATTAGTTTTCGTCTCAGCACCAGCCTCCTGTTAGCATTTGTTAGCAATGCTAGTGCAACTCAATGGGGTATGAAACAATCGCTTTCAAAATCCCTTTCAAGAGCTTTGAGGCACTTCTATGATGTATTTTTTCTATGACTACAGCTATGGAAGTATACGGAATGGCTTGCAAGTGTTGAATGAAGAGCCTCTAAGCCCACAGCCACTCAATAAGAAGTAAGACTGGCCTTGTGTCATAGTGTCCTCACTAAGTCAGAATGTGAATGGTTTCTAATGCAGATGATGCAAAATAACCTGATCTCTATAGAGCAAAATCCCCATTTGTGATCTTTGCCGCACTTCAATAGTACGATTTTCTACGCGTGTGTTGCGTTAATAGAACAGCTTTATTCATCTTGTTGATTTCATTGGCACTTTAGAATTTGAATCATAAAACAGCATATGACATATGAAATCCTCTGAAAATATATAGAGATATTATAAACGCATTTAAACAGTCATTAAATTCTCTGGACTCAAAGTGCTTCTGTCATGAATATTAAATTCAAATTGTGTGCGACACTTATTTGTTATTTTTCAGTTCTCACTTTCAGTGATCAGCACCTCCTAAAAGAACCATTGGTGTGCGTTACCACCCTTTCCATGAATATTAAATTCAACACAAGGCTGAAATGGTCGAGAAAAGGAGTAATCCCTTAATGAAAGTCAACTAAGCAAACTTAAACTGAACACTGATGCTAAAGGCCACTGAGTCAGAGATGACATCTGTTCCTCTCAGGTGACAGCCGGCTCTACTGAGCATGCTCCAGGCAGGGTCAGGTAACCTAAGCTAGACACACACACACACACACACACACACACACACATACATACATACACATTCAGTACCTACTATAGCTTAGCACTGTAGCAACCATTGTGTGATAAAAACCACCCCTCCTCAGTAGACTGCTAGTCCCTGTGCCCCATCGGTCATCCTTATGGATTAATATGTGACTGGAGCGTACCATTCATCTGCAGAGGTGCACTTCTGGCTTCCGTTCAGCAGGTAAACAGTGTGTTGTGGGCTAGTGCGTGACCTTACTGTACCTATCAGCTGGGTTGGTTAGTTTAGGAAGTGGTGTATGGTCATCCCCAACCCAAAGCCAGGTGCTATACCAGACATGGCAGGGTAAAGAAATGGCAAAGAAAAACTACAACAAACAAACAAAACAAAACAAGTTTGGTGTGCTCTTTGTGGTTTATTCAACAATGTTTCATCCAAAACTGGTATTTGTCAGGTGTATAACACAGGCTGCTGGAGAACTATCAGTCCAGTGTGTGGCTGATTCTACGTTAACTATATAACACAACTGTCTAATATTTCTAATAGCAGAATGGAGAGATCTTATGCTGCTAGTGTTGGACTGATGTGTGTTTTTAGGCTGATACCGACTTTTTGAATTTGACTGTTTTCATGCAATAAAATAAAATAAGATAAAATAAAAACATGACAACATAAACATTCTAAATTGCGCCTAGCTTACTTCCTGTTGCAGTGTTTGCTAATACAATAGTTGACAGGAAATAAGCGAGGTTTCAAACTGTTTCCTAGCAACACAATTGCGTGAAAACCATCTATACTTATTTACACTGTTGTTATGTACACAGTTGACAGACACGTGTCTTACAACCATAAAACAGCTGTTAACCTCTCCAGGTGAGGCAGGCTTTACAGACTGTTGAGTAAAAGCTTCCAATCACACTGGAATTATTTCTCTGGTCAGATATCTGTATAGAAATCTCCAGCGGTGGACGACACTGGGGGCGATATAAACTTGATATTATATCTACCCATTATTATATCATTCAAACCCTGATCTGATCCCTGCTTGGGCAGATGGTCCCAGGTTCAAACATCAGCCAAACTGCCCTTGAGCAAGAAACTGAACCCATAGAGTGCCTCTCCACTTAATTTGTAAAGAACAAAGAACGTTTACCGTTGTGGCAGTCAGTACCTTGGAAGCCCAGTAGTATGGTGGCCAAATGAAATGAGCAACATCTAAGTCACTCTAGATCAGGGGTGCCCAAATTATTTCCCATGAAGGGCCAAAACTCAATCTGGGTGGAGGGCCGAGGGCCAAAAATAAACGTTGTGGAATTACATTCAAATGTATTGTGTTTTATAGAAAATTAACATTCTAAATCTAAAATAACATTTCAATATAATAATCTACTTTTTATCTGTTTGGTAATTGTAATAATTTGCAATTGGTTATATATAGTTAAAAAAACATCTGCATTTGTGGGGAGCTTAAACATTTAATCAGTAAACACCCAGTTAAAAACAGTTGTATTTTCCACCTTTGTAATCAAGAGAGAAATTTGACTTAATTCACGACTTGAAAAATCCTCAAGGTACTTTGAAAATCAGTTTCATAGTGGCGACGTATATTGTACTCTTTCAAAACAGCCACTCTCTGTCTGCAAATGAGACAAACCGCTGTTGAATTTACTTCGGGGAAAAAAATACTAGTCTTGCCACTCCGTCCTAAACTTTCTTTTGTCAGTGTGCCACTGCCGTGATGATGATCTGTCCATCTTGCTGAGCTGGTGTAAAGCCAGTGACTGGGGAGGGATCAAATATCAGAGCTCACCCCCCAACCAGGTGATTCAGCCAACAATCAGGAGCAATCAATCCTCAGATAGCAATGCCTCACACCCGTGTGATAGAGTCGGGGAGAGAGAATACCAGCTGCACAAAATTAACGTTAATCGTAGATAGAAGAGTCCCGACATCTCCATTCAGGCGCGGACTGCTGCTGCATAATCGGGCACGTCGGGGTCGGGCAACTGCCCGGTGGCCTGGCCTGCAAAAAAAAAAAAAAAACTCTAAATACATAAATGAAATGAGTAACATCTAAGTCACTCTAGAGTCTAGATAAAATACCTCTAAATACCTAAATGAAATAAATAACATCTTCACTCTAGATAAAATACCTCTAACTACCTAAATGAAATGAGTGACATCTAAGTTACTCCAGATAAAATACCTCTAAATACATAAATGAAATGAGTAACATCTAAGTCACTCTAGAGTCTAGATAAAATACCTCTAAATACCTAAATGAAATGAGTAACATCTGGAAGTCACTCTAGATAAAATAGGCCTACCTCTAAATACCTAAACCAGTGGTTCTCAAACGTTTTCACCTCAAGGACCCCTAAACTGAGACCACGGACCCCCATTTGATAAGATTTTTATTATTTTATTACAGAAAGTGTATGAAACCCATGACCAAAATACTCATACATACATACATACATACATTCTGTCTTTGTGTTAATTGTGGATGGAATTATACAGTGAAAATAAACGATTTCCCTTTTTCCTGGGGAACCCCTGGACCCCACTTTGAGAACCACTGACCTAAACTGTACGTGTTAGTGTGACATCACTGCTCTACAACTTGTCTTGATGCTGATTTCTTGGCCAGGGCTTACTGGAAAAAATCACTTCTTATTCCCAATAGGATCAAGCTGATTAAATGTAAATTAAAATAGGGACTGTATGTATGTATGTATGTATGTATGTATGTATGTATGTATGTACTGCCCTTCAATTCAGCCAAGAGACTGGCTGGCCACGCTCATTATTGTCATTTTGAGGTGAGTCATGAAGATATAATGACCTGCCATGGTGTGTGTGCTGTTGTTAAGGGAAACGTGTGCTGTAGAAGTCCTATTGTACACTGGAGGAAAGTCCATTAGGAGAAGAGCTTCCACAGAAACATGATACGAAAATGTCTGACTGTCATCCGTCCAATCAGCAGCCTCTGTCTTGACTGTCATCCATCCAATCAGCAGCCTCTGGGGACAGCTGCTACCCCCCTCACCCCCCACACACACAGGACATGTGCTTGTAGACAACATGGGGGGGGGGGGGGGGGTGGAGTCATTGTAGCTAAGACACACACACACACACACACAGTGATCTCAGATGGTTGCCATCACATTTATCACCGTTCCTAGCAGCTCAGAGCAAACAGAGTTAACAAACAACATGACTTAGTAATAATCTTTTCAGTGGTTCCCAAACGGGGGTCCAGGGAGTGATGATGATGATGGTGGTGGTGGTGGTATTCATTTATTTGTGGATGATGGTGTGTAGGTGATGGTCAGTTTCCTCTAGGAATTTGGTCTGCTTTTAGTTTCGGCACCATACTCCATCACAACTGGCTATTGTGTTGATTGTGTTGAATCATAATAATAATAAAATAATAAGATGTTGGTTTTCTAGAAGCAGCTTCGGAACAGGCTGATACAAATATACACAGTCAAATTGCCACATTTTCTAAAAGTGGGGAAGCCATCCACTGATGGGACTATTGATGATGATGATATGTGTGAACAGACTGAGGTGCTGGTGACGAAGATGATGCCGATGATGGTCTATCACGTGAGCGCCCTATGGAAGAGATGCCACCTCCCTGCCGTGCTGCCTCTGCTATAACACAACATGACCAGTGAGTAGGAACTGACCATAGAAGTGACTGATACATATGAATATCCACTGGTGTAGTGCAGGGTATACTGTATACGCAGGTCAGAATACCTAGGATAGGAATTCAGATTTGTATCTTTCTGAACTTTAATCAATCTACAGAACTCTTGCTAAGTTTTATTTGAGAAAAAGAAAATGTGAATTATGTCCTCAGGTATTTTGCTAATGGTGCTGCTGTCAATCATCGGAGCCCAGTGTTTGTCCCGCCTCCCGTCCTGCCCTGCTTCCTGTGTGGTTTGTTCTGAGGATGCTGTCATCTGTCACAGACTGACTCACATGATAGGTAACACACACGCACGCACACACACACACACACACACACACACACACACACACACACACACACACACACACACACACACACACACAGAACCATTCTAAATAGTTATGGTTCAATTTCCCACAAACCACTCAGAAGGATTTGGAACTTTATTTTAAAATGTTGCAATTAAAGAAGAAGAAGAACATTTTATTGTCATTGAACAGTTGTACAATGAAATCTAGTCACTCCAAGAAGAGCCAAGCTGCTGCACGCCACCATGCTAAAACTCTGAGTATTAGCCCTAACATACATGTCTTTGACGGTGGGAGAAAACCGGAGCACATGGCAGAAAGCCAAACACGGGGAGAACATGCAAACTCCACACAGAAAGGACCTGGGATGGACCGGGTTCGAACCCAGGACCTTCTTGCGGTGAGGCAACAGTGTGTGAACCACTGAGCCACTGTAAAAAATAAAATAAAAATATGGGGGATAAGGGGAGAGAGAACTATTCAATTTATATTTGTCATGATCTTCACTTCACTTCACATCATATTTATTTATTTAACCTTTATTTAACCAGATAAAAAGCATTGAGGTATACAACTATTTTACAATGCTGACCTGGCCAAGAAGGCAGCAAAAATCACACATCAGGGCGTGACAAAGACAGTAGCCTACATACAGTATGGAAAACACTTAAAACATTGAAAATGCCAGCAGACACAAACGCACATATCAGAGCACATAGCCTCTGTGATCTTTTGTTTGAAACTAGCCAAAGAAATAAGAGGATCCAGTTGAAGTGGCTATAAGCTGAGTTAGATATATATCTCAGAGCAGCATGATAAAGTGGGTCAAGCTTGGCCAGGGCAGTGGGGCAAGCAAATCTATAAATGGTATCACCATAATCGAGCTGAGACAAGAAAATTCTTGATACAGTACCAGTAAACGAGTAGCTACTAAACGCACACTGTCTCTTTAAGGCTGCTGCTCTGAACCACTCTGAACACAGCCTGATAACTCCTCCCTCTTCTCCCGGTCTCACCACACAGCCGGTTCTATTCAGTCCACTTCCTGTTCCCTCCCCTTTCACAGATCTGACAGTGTAAAGATGGGGGTAAACAACATGCTGTGAAGTACAACAGCTGACGAGCTCATTCACTGCCGATCAGCAAATGAACATGAACACACAGAGAACAGATTGTTGTTTGGGATCGGAGCACAGCTTGTTTTTTCTGCTGACTGTTACTGAGAAGAGAAATGGCGCAGCAAGGATTTCAGCTGGACAAGGAAAAACTCTGCTGTTCGATCTGTCTGGATCTACTGAAGGATCCGGTGACTATTCCCTGTGGACACAGCTACTGCATGAGCTGTATTAAAAGATACTGGGATGAAGGTGGTCAGAGGAATATCCACAGCTGCCCCCAGTGCAGACAGACCTTCACGCCAAGGCCTGTCCTGGTGAAAAACACCATGTTAGCAGAGTTGGTGGAGGACCTGAGGAAGACAGGATTGCAAGCTGCTCCTTCTGCGCCGCCTCCTCCTTCTGATCACTGCGACGTCGGAGCTGAAGATGTGACCTGTGATTTCTGCACTGGGAAGGTGAAAGCCCTCAAGTTCTGTCTGGTGTGTCTGGCCTCTTACTGCAAACAGCACCTCCAACCTCACTATGATCTAGCTCCATTGAACAATCATGAGCTGGTCGACGCCTCCCTGGAGCTTACGGAGAACTTGTGCTCTCGTCATGACGTGGTAATGGAGATGTTCTGCCGTACCGATCAGCAGTGTATCTGTTATCTCTGCTCTGTGGATCAACATAAAGGCCACGACACGGTCTCAGCCGCAGCAGAAAGGGCCGAGAGGCAGAAAGAGCTCGGGGTGAGTCGACAAATAATCCAGCAGAGAATCCAGGACAGAGAGAAAGACGTGAACGTGCTTCGACAGGAGGTGGAGGCCATCAATCTCTCTGCTGATAAAGCAGTGGAGGACAGCGAGAAGATATTCACCGAGCTGGTCCGTCTCATTGAGAAAAGAAGCTCTGATGTGAAGGAGCACATCAGATCCCGACAGATAGCAGAAGCGAGTCGGGCCGGAGAACTTGAGGAGGAGCTGAAGCAGGAGATCGCTGAGCTGAGGAGGAAAGACGCAGAGCTGGAGCAGCTCTCACACACAGAGGATCACATCCATTTGATACAGAATTACTCCTCGCTGTCACGTCTCAGTCAATCTACAGTCTCACCCAGGATCGATACCCGTCCTCTGCGCTACTTTGAGGATGTGACTGAGGCTGTGTCAGAGGTCAGAGATAAACTACAGGACATCCTTACAGAGGAAAGGCCCGACAGCTCATGGCCAGTGACTGACGTGGATGTTTTACTGCCACAACCAAGAGAGCCCAAGACCAGAGCTGGATTCTTACAGTATTCACGTCAAATCACGCTGGATCCAAACACGGCACACACAGAGCTGCTGTTATCTGAGGGGGACAGAAAGGCAATGCGTATGGAAGCAAAGCAGATATATTCTAGTCACCCAGACAGATTCAATGCATATGGTCAGGTCCTGAATAGAGAGGGGCTGACTGGACGCTGTTACTGGGATGTGGAGTGGAGCAGGGAGACCGTTTCAATCGCAGTCTCATATAAGGATATTAACAGAACGGGGGGCAAATGTCAGTTTGGATACACTGACAAGTCTTGGGGATTAGAGTGTTATAACAATAGTTATCGATTCAGACATAACAATATCATGACTCTCATCCCCGGCCCCCTGTCCTGCAGAGTAGGCGTGTACCTGGATCACAGTGCAGGTATTCTGTCCTTCTACAGCGTCTCTGAAACCATGACTCTCCTCCACAGAGTCCAGACCACGTTCACTCAGCCTCTCTATGCTGGACTTGGGCTTCAGGCTACTGGAACCACTGCTGAGTTGTGTAAGCTTGTGTAAGAAATGTTGTGGCTCCAGTTATATTAGTATCATGATGGAAGTCCAGCTATCTGCGTGCATCGGTACATCGGTTAAAAAATGTCCCGCCCCACGAGTTGCAAATAAGGAGGTCCGTGGTTGGTCAATTCATTATGTTTGTCACTCACACATTTTGTCTTAGGGGGCGGTCCTTAACCACTTTTCAAGCGTTGTGCACCAGACGTAGGCCTAGATGTCCATCTATGGCTGCCGGCTACTGCGAGACTATGTAAGCTCAAATAGACAGGAGCTATTAAAGCAGCCATGTGTGTGTCTGGGGGGAATCTTCATCTTTGTTGCTTGTCTGTTCAGTCATGGAGTCTATCACCGCTCATGCTACTGTAACTACCCAGTTCTTCTTCTGTTTATTCCAAACAAACCAGAAATGTAAAATGCACCACTTCCTGGGCAGCAGAGGAAAAACACTTGTGTGTTTGATCAGGGAGTGATAATACAGACGAGGGACGTGCACACACCATTTTGAGGGGCTGTTGCTCTAAACCGAAAAAAGGGCACACCAAGCAGGCAGATAGTTCAGAGATGGAGCTGTCTCCAAAAGAAACACTTTAGTATAATTCTGTATGAGTTAAGAACCATTGTCCACAGCATCGTCTTGCAGTGATTGACAGGTGACATGCTGTGATTTGGTATAAAAAAAACGTATTGTCAATATACTTAGGAAAGCCATACAACCCCTGAATGGCCTATACATATATATATATATATATATATATATATATATATATATATATATATATATATATATATATATATATATATATTTTTTTTTTAAGATAATTTTTTTTGGGCATTTTGCCTTTATTTAGATAGGATAGTAGGCAGACAGGAAAGGTGGGGAGAGAGAGAGAGGGGATGACATGCGGCAAAGGACCATGGGTCAGATTCGAACCCGGGTCGGCCGCGCAAAAGAGCTGCGCATTCGTGGTACGCGTGCTACCAGGTGAGCCACCGGGACGCACCCCTATAGGTCTTTGTGGTCGTAAAGATTCACAATAGGTCATTTTATACAAAAACCGGTCTCACTACAATGAAATGGCTACTATATGGGGACTAACATCACACATGAATACAATTGGGCTCATTGAATCCATTGAATCTCAGCTTTCCAGTCGTACCCAATTTATGCAATACCAAGACTGTTTAAGGACCCCAGTATGTAGAAATATTCAAATAGAACAAGCAAAAATAACACATTTACTGCATGCAAAAAAAAACTCTATGGGATTAGCATATCATAGCATAGGAAGTAGGCATATCTGTAAAGGGGAGACGTGTGGGTTCCCATAGAACCCATTCTCATTCATATATCTAGAGGTGAGAGGTCAAGGGACCCATTTGAAAATGACTGTGCCAGTTTTTCCCTCACCAAAATTTTGCCTATAACTTTGGAGCGTTATTTAGCCCCCTTCCCGACAAGCTAGCATGACGTGCTTTTTCCTCCGGAGTGG
>NC_139635.1:26765177-26797677 GCF_964638095.1 Poromitra crassiceps | reverse complement strand
GTCAGGGGTGAGACGTTTCACTCCTCTACGATTGCATGAGTTAGTAGTTTTATTTCCTACTTTCCTACTAAACTCTGCCTTTAGATACAATGTTTTAATCTAAGAGCTATGAATCCTCACACATTAGCTCCTACAATCCTCTTCTCGTATTCAGCAATTAATGTATGTCATCACCACACAGCTACACTATGGGACGAAACAGTATGGGTATATGTTTCCCCCTGATGTGATTGTGTATGTTGCTGTGCAGATCCAGGCCGGCTGGTTAGAAGGTACCAAGGCCCTGCGCAGCCTGAAGCTGGAGGGGAACCTGCTCACCAGGTTGGACTCTGGTTCCTTCCCTCTGAACGACCTCAGCGATCTGGAGACTCTGGATCTGTCTGAGAACCTGATAGATCATCTGGACAGAGGCAGGTTAGGACATGTTTAACCTCCTGGGAGACCCCTGGTTGTCCACGGACCCCACTTTGGGAACCACTGGCTGTAATGTACTGTATTGGTGGTGTCTTCTGTTCCTAGTTTCCGTGGGCTGTCTGGCCTGCGCACTCTGGATCTGTCCAGAAACCGTCTGAGTTCAGCTCCTGCTGAGGCGTTCTCCTACCTCAGCTGGCTGACCAACCTCAACCTGGACCTCAACTCCTGGCACTGCTCCTGCCAGCTGCTGGAGCTGTCGGCCTTCCTGGCCAACTTCATACAGCAGCCCGACAAGGTGCAGGAGGCGTGTCTCACTAAAACATCTACCAATGGGATGAAATCATGTCACTTGTTTCCAATGCACTCTCATTTGTTTCAGGAATTGTCGGCGGTCAAGTGAGATTATCTTGACCCCGATGCACAGCACCTTATTTCAAGATTTTGTCATTTGATTTTGTAAAATACTTAAAACAAGTGAAACTTCATTGGAACTTCAGTGCAATTATCTCACCAGGTTGGCTGATTTTTTTCAGTTGTTTTAAGGAAAACCCATTTTAAAGACTTAATACTATTATGACCAGCCAGGCCCAGATGGCCATTTATTGCAGAACCTGCGGAGTGTTGAGTTTATTTAAAGAGTCTTACAGTGATGGTGTTTGCAGGCTCTCTATAACGGTCGTAGGATGGTGTGTGTGAGTGCTGACAACCCGGCTGTGACCACTGTACTAGAGCTGACCGAGGCCAACTGCGTCCCGTCCAATCGGAACATCGCTGTGCAGTTGAAGGCAGCCAATAATAGCGTGACGCCTCAACACCACGGTCGAGATCTGGCTATCACCGCTGTGGTCTGCTTTAGCGGTGAGAATGAAATAAGAGTTGGAAAAATCTCTCTACAGTGTATATGCAGTGACAACAAGGAGCAAGGGGTTTTATGGGAAATGCAGTCTTAACTTATCAATTTTCCAACCATGGTCTCATTTGTTGATGTAATACCAAGGTATCACAATTAATTTCTTGTATATAATTGTATATAGATAAAATAAAATAATATCCTACCTGTCCTCCTGTGACTCAGGTGGCGTGGGCTTGACTCTGCTGGCGGTCTGGATGTGGCGGTCTCGCAGGAAGAAACTGAAAGAAAGAAACAGAAAGAAGGAGAAGGAGGAGGAGGGAGAGAGCACAGTGGCCAACCATGACGGGAAGAGGAGGGACCTCTCCATGCCAGCCAATAGCAGCCAGCCAGGCGACAGGGAAGCGCCCATGCTGGACCCAAGGATAGAGACGCACGGTGACCAGTTTAGGCCCAGGGCAGGCAAGGCCGGCAGCCATTTCAGGTGTCCAGACTGCAGCGCTGAGGGACCGAGGGGGACGTGGCTGAACCCGATGAGGCGGGAGAACGGTATAGATGCAGGGGTCGAGGTAGAGGCGGAGAGAGAGAAGAGGAGAGTGAGGATGATGATGATGGAGGAGGAGAGGAGGAGGCCTGGGACGCGGCAGCCATTCCTTCAACAAGGCATCCTGGC
Organism: Poromitra crassiceps; assembly: GCF_964638095.1. Lineage (NCBI taxonomy): Eukaryota > Metazoa > Chordata > Actinopteri > Beryciformes > Melamphaidae > Poromitra > Poromitra crassiceps. The sequence goes on along the minus strand of NC_139635.1, from coordinate 26,795,740 downwards.
CAGGGAAGCTGCTGCCACTGGCAACAAGCCACTTCTACATGGCAACTCTAACTATTACACCCCTGTACAGAGAGAAGCAGTCACTCAGAGCAGCCTCAGACCAGAAACCGCCCCTAATTACAAGACAAGCAGAGAGATGAACAGCTACAGAAGTGATATCGATCTTAAGAACAGAGGAGGACATGAGATATTAAGCTGCGAGAGCTGCCACAAGACATATGAGCACAGGCCGACAGAACAGGCCGACAGACACGGCAGGTTTCACACAAATTTGAGAGACTCTGCTCCTTTTGACGGTTTCCCTTCCCAGTACAGACAGAGCGACAGGGACAGGAACCTGAATTACAACCAGGTCGACTCCGAGAGGAACGGGGGGTCGAGGAGAGAAGCGAGAAATGTCACGTTCCATCTGGAAAGTTCAACAATACTGGGGGGAGGAAACCTTCGGAAAGAGGGGATCGAAGGAAAGGGGGAAGAGCAGGCGAGGACGTCCAGAGACAAGGTGAGAGGAGAGGGAGGGTCCAGGACGCAGAAAGCTCCAGCTCAGTCCAGCAGGTCGCTGAGGGTTAAACTCAACTTGAACCCGCTAAGAAGAAGCAAAGTCCATCCCAAGAAGAAAAGCGAGCAGGGCCACAGTGACAAAAGCAGCTCTAAGAGAGAAAAGCAGGCGAAAAAGGGTAAAGAAAAGGAAAAAGGAAAAGGAAGAGGAGAGAAGGCAGCGAGAGGGAGCTCTGGTCAGAAGAACAAACCGAGCAGCGAGAAAACGAAGACATCTGCCAAGACTAAAGCGTCGACTGAGGGGGAGAAGGAGGAAGATGACAAGGGCAAAGAGGGGGCACAGAAAAGCGAGACGTCCTCTAAACAGAAAAAGGCACGAGAAAGTGGTCAGGAAGGTGCAGAAGGTGATCAAGGCGATAACGCACACCCAGAGGACGACGCCACCAACCCAACTGACCAATCAGATGCCACCAGAGCGGCGCAGGGCTCTACTGTTGCACAACAGGTTGGGCCTCCAAGCAATGCACAGGGACCAATCATCCAAGGTCCAGGATCATTCATTCAAGGTCCAGGACCAACCGTGCGAGGTCCAGGACCATTTATCCAAGGTCCAGGACCAACCGTGCGAGGTCCAGGATCATTCATTCAAGGTCCAGGACCAACCTTGCGAGGTCCAGGATCATTCATTCAAGGTCCAGGACCAACCTTGCGAGGTCCAGGATCATTCATTCAAGGTCCAGGACCAACCGTGGGAGGTCCAGGACCGTTCAGCCAAGGTCCAGGACCAACCGTGCGAGGTCCAGGACCATTCCTCCAAGGTCCAGGACCAACCGTGGGTGGTCCAGGATCATTCCTCCAAGGTCCAGGACCAACCGTGGGTGGTCCAGGATCATTCCTCCAAGGTCCAGGACCAACCGTGGGAGGTCCAGGATCATTCCTCCAAGGTCCAGGACCAACCGTGGGAGGTCCAGGATCATTCATCCAAGGTCCGGGTGTTCAGTACCAAGGAACCAGTTTGCTTCTACAGAGTGGTCAACTTTCCTCCCATCCGTTCTCCCTCTCTGCCGCTGACATGAATCGTACTACCAACCTATCCTTGCTGGGCTCAGCTAGCTCGCAGCTGACTGGCAGCAGCCTCTCTCTCCAGGGAGGGAACTTACTCAGCAACATGGCCCCAGTAGTAGCAAATACAATGTTCCCCAGCAATCCAGCGAACGCCATCGCCCCAAACATGGCATATGGTGGACTCGGCACTCTGAATCCCAACGCAGCTTCCAGCAGCGACTTAGAAAGCTTCAGCAGACAAGCCGCGTTAGGCTTCCATCCTCCTCCTGCTACCTCTCTCCTAGCGAACACGACGCACACCAACGCTTTGCTGGCCGGTGCCATGCAGCCGTCTCCGCTCCACACCTCCCAGCCCGCGGTGTTCGCTTCCAATTTAGCGGCCAACCCGACTATCCATCCCGCACCCGTCCAGTCGCTGTCGTCGCAGAACCAGCCGCCTCCAGACACTGCTCCTCTGGCAGCCAGGCTCGGGCCTGATCCAGCCCAGGGAGCGGGCCTTCAAAGTGTGGAGGCACTGCATCAGCCGGCCCCTCAACCTCCTCCACCAGTACTCCAGACCAAGGAGAGCATCCCTCTCCCGACCCAAGCTCAGGGACCACTCGGCGGCGTGGATGGTTCTTCTGCGGCGGCCCCTCAGGCTCCTGGGCCGGTGACCGAGGACAATCTGCCGAACAATAATAGCCAGATCCAGCCTGGGGTATCTGTACCAGATGGCTCCACAGTCAACATGACAGCCAGTATGTCGGCTGGGGGTGTGGCTACAACGGATGGCTCTGTAAGAGTGTCTGGAGGCAGTATGCACACAGCAGATGCGTCTGTATCGGGTGTCTCCTCAGCGGGTGCACCGTCAGCAGAGAGTGTGTCTGCAGCTGCTACATTGGTGCAGCAGGCGTACCTGTCAGAGGAAGGAGGCTCCTCCCCCAAGAGGAAGCTGAGGCTGGTACTTCCTGAAAAGACGTCCAGCCGACCGCCCACCGCGCTGGAGAAGAAAATACGATAACAGTTGTCCCAGAAAGCCACAAGGGCGTACGTATCCTGCCGTAATACAGTCAATCACTTTTTTCCTTTAATAATGAACTTTTGACTATGTGTGTTCTTTTTAGTCCGATGTCAAGGTGAGAAGAGCCACTTCATCATTTTGAATTCGATCTGATTAAATTAATAAAATAGTGTAACTTTGAGTGTTTTGCAGATGTTTGACCCACTTTTATTTTTATACTTTTTCACTGCTATGTGTAAAAAAAAAATACTGTAATAAAATGGAAGAATATATCTATTTTTATAGTTTATCTGCTGTTATATTTTGTATAACAGTTTTTCTAATTGCAATTGTAATATCATTTTAATTAATCGCTTCATAAAATGTTTTTAAATGTATGTATGTATCAATAATAATGAGATAATAATAATAAAAAGGAAGTGATGTGTTTTACATTTCCGGTTTGTTTGGAATAAACAGAAGAAGAACTGGGTTGAGTTCAGCCCAGAGAACACGTAGCAAAACCCTTTATTTAAACATAATAAAGGGCGGTGCTTTGAACACCCTGTTGTGTGATGTAAGCGTTGCACCTATCTGTTGGATCCACTGCAGCGGGCGAGCCTAGGAATCGAGCGCACGTAGCGCGTGAGATGCCTAGTTGTTAAAATGAGACATGTAGCACCTTTAACACCATACAGACTAAAATGTGTGTCTATATTGATTTACCAGTTTATCTCCCACTGAATGGATAAACACATTTTATGGCTACTGGGCATCAAGTCTCTATCAGCTGTGTAGACCAGTGATACTCAACTTGCGGCCCGGGGGCCAGATGCGGCCCCCCGACCATTTTCTAATTCACAATGATAACGTTAAATAAAGTTTGACTGAGCTCCAGCTAAATTGTCAAATATAGTATTTATATATACTTAACTAACTTTACTTAACCTAACTATCCTGTGTGCACAAAATTGTCAGACTAAACTCTGACTGACACCCCAAAAACCTACAATCTGGTACAGAAAGAAATGATAATTTGTTTATTAACTGGCCCCTGGCCTCCTGTCATTTTGAAAAAGCGGCCCCCGGGCAAAGCAAGTCGAGTATCCCTGATGTAGACTATTGAACATTGTCAGGGTTTGGTTCCTCCTTTGTTTCCAATATTTTATTTTCAATTTTTTTGAACAATACACAAACAGGACAGACGAACAGGTTCAGACACTGGAAAAGAAAAGGTCAATAAATACATATTCAACATTCAATATTACAACGTAGTGCTACTAGCCACATAAGGTGTTTATGTGCTTGTAAGAGATATTATGCATGGGATCCCACGCAAGGGGTCCATAAGAAACCAGCCAGGCGGGTCACCTGTCGCCCTTAACCTTCTAGCCAGGTAGGCTAGAAAAGGATCCCAGACAGCCGAAAACGTCTTAAGTGAGTTGGTCCTCAGGAACCTGTCTCTCCATCCATATAACAGAAGTCATGTCCGTCAACCACAATTGAAAAGAAGGTGAAGAGGGAGGGGGACTTCCATTCCTTCAGAATGCATTTTTTTTTTTTTTTGCAACATTTTGTCCCCTGTGTTAGAGACTGTTGCACAGCTGTAGGGAAGTTCAGAGAGGACTCCAAACAGCCGAATATGGCGAGTTCTGCCTCTGGCTGGAGGGTTATTTTGTAGGCATTAGAGTACCAATCAAATATTTTGGCCCAGAATCCTGTTAGTGAAGGGCAGAGCCAGAAGGAATGAGATAGTGTGCCCTCTGACACTTGTCACACAGTGGTGAGAGAGATGGGAAGAACACGTGTATCTTATGCTTGGAATAGTGAAGACGGTGAGCAAGGGTTTGGTTCCTCCTTGAGTTAAAAAAAAAATCAAATGTCAAGAAAGGACCAGCCAGCATTTCATACTCAGCAGTGGTCAGACCGTCGGACGATATAGTGACATGTTTCTACCTACAAGTGAACAAAACAGGGACCAATGTGAAGGCGAAACCCAAATTACACCTAATCAGTACAGTACAAATGGGTCTTTAGAAAGTCTCATTAGCTGTGTTAATAATTGATTGATGTAACTGATTCAATGTAGTCTGGGGTTAGCAGCAGTGTACTCCAGTGGTGAAGGAGTGAAAGTGACGACTGTAGGAGCTGGTTGTAGTTCCCTCTCATGGTTGTTAGGGGGCAGTATATACCTGCTGGTGGAAACGGGGGAAGCATGACGGCTGAAAATAAATTTAACCCGTTTTTATTTTCTTTTGTTTTGAGGTGTAAGTGACGTTTGGTAGTATCTGTCTGTGTAAGATGTGTTGTGACACTGATACAAAGCCAAACCATGGAAAATGTTCAAGTGTCAAACACACTGAGCCTCATTGGGGGGAAATCAAACAATGTTCACATCACATTTTTGTGAAGGTATGTATGTGTTCTCAAGATGTTTAAAAATGTCCCCAAATAAGTCTCTTATTTGACAGGATTAGAGCTATACACAGTATTAACTATATTACTGCAGTCAACACAGAACTCGCATGTTAGTGATCGATCATTCCTCCTGGGTGAGGAAGATACAAGGTTTCAGGCAAGTAACATTGCAAACACTAACAAAGAGAGAGGAAGAGAGATGTGTATTGTACATATTGTACACTAGAAATCCTAGGCTCGCCCGCTGTGCGGGCTCGCTAGCGGCTCAGCTGCTGCGTGGCCTCGCCTGCTTTATTGGGATGCGCAGCGCTCAATTGCCCAACTTCGCATCGCTGATGACATCACAATTGCTCGAGTGACCATCACTGATCACATCATGGAGTGATGACTGATGACATCACTGTCACTGATGTCACAATGCCTATGACACGCAATGCTATGACATCAGTGATGTCATAGGCATCACTGATGACATCACTGTCACCGACATCCCTGACAAAAATTGGGACAAAAATTGAAACAGAGAAACAAACAGAGCCCACTTTTATGATGATGATGATGATGTATCTGTGATTGTGTGATTGATAGCCTTCCATAGAAACCCTATAGGCCCGCCCTGACAGCAGGCCCACACCAGTAACATCCTGTATTGTTACAACTAATCTAACCCTGGTCCCCAGGCATCTGTGTCAAATGCAAATGTTGGAATGCCATGCAGCAGAAATGCCTGCTGGGCGTGTGTGTTACAGCTTTGTCCCGCCTCCACATCCGCTGTGGGCTTGTTTCAACTGAAAAATGTATGTATATAATAATACAATAAATGTATATAAATGGCTTGTGATTTATATTTACACTGTCAGAACATTACTGCCCGGCTGATCTCTGGCACAGTCGATACACTGCATTAGTGCATGTGATGTAGCTGTGAGATGATATTGATAGCTGGTGATCATCTCTGCTATTGATTACTACTCATTAGGGTTGCTACAGTGTGAATGGGACCAATAAGCATTCAGATGAGGATTGCTGCTGTTGTGTAAACGCAGCCTCCTCCCTGCACCACGAGGGGACTTGACTTGAGCGCATTCATGGAGAAAGGATCAAGAGACATTTACATTGGAGTGCCAATGGGAGGAGGGTACTGTTGTATGTTTTCAGTCGCATTTGTCTGTTAGCAGGATTATGGAAAAACTACTGGGCTGATTTCCCGTGAAACTTCATGGAAGGGTGTAGCATGGGGCCAACGAAGAACCCATTACATTTGGGTGTGGATCCAATCCGATTTTGGTCAAGGCAGGGGGTGGGGCTAGGGAAAAGGGGTCGTAGCTATAGGGATAGGGAAGGTCATCGACTAGTGTCGGGATTCAAGGGGTGGGTAAGGGGATGTCTAGATAGGTGTAATAGACCTGAACAGCGCCGCGTCATCAAGCGGCAAGGCCGCGCCCCTTTTACGGGAAAACCCACCATAGGAAAAGACTGTACAAGTAGCCAAAAACACTTCAAACTATTTAAAACGGTTTGATATAGATATGCTGAAGAGTTGCTGTGTTGTGTTTTTACGCCGTCAATGTGGATGATGCATGTAACCTGGTGGAAACTCATCAGTGGGCTGGATACAGCGTTCATATAAGGCAAGTACTAATTGTCGATGTATCTTGCACATTCTATGGCCGGCCGAGTTGGAATATATTGTCATGTCATGGTGTCTTTGGGTCATTTATAAACTAAATGAATTCTGTTCTTTTTCTATCTATTTTTTTTGTACTGCTATTTTACATTGAAGTCAACAGTGAGTGGCGTGTGTGTTTTTCCCCTAAAAGGGGCGTTTTGCGAAGTAGCTGGATGTGCTGGTCTGGTCTATCTGGGTGGTGGGAGGGGGCGTGGTCAGGAAATGGGGCGGGTCTAGGGAAAAGGGCACATTACTGTGTACTGTTGATTAAAACTGCCACAAGATAGTGAATAAATAGGTAAAAGACAAAACGAGAGACAGGTTTTGGAGTGATGACTGCACATCAGTGCAGCGCTGACTTTATTCTCAAACACATTATTAGAATCTAAAAATAAGAAAATCTTCCCATGGTTGTTTTGCTCCCGAGTCCTTTTGTCTGTCAGAAAACACATTGATATAAAGAGATACAGGAAGAGAGATGTCTCTCGTCATCATCATTAACACTAAAAACAAAATTTATATTAGGAAAAAAAAACCAACAACGATAAAACACAGACCCAGCAACAGTTATATTTTCTTAAATAGTCTCTGGGCAGAGAGAGATAGAGAGATGATGCAACCAGATATCTGGGTTAACAACCACCCGTACTCTGCTTCCTCATTAACAGGCTTCACTCTCTCTCTCTCACAAACACGCACACGCGCACACACACACACGCACGCACACACACACACACACACGCACGCACACACACACACGCACGCGCACACACACACACACGCACACACACACACACACACACACACGCGCGCACACACGCACGCGCACACGCACGCACACTTGGATCCAAATCAACAGACATATGCCAGGAGGAGGAGCTGTCATCATACAAAGGAGTATTTTTGTTTCTTTTCTTTTCCCTTTTTCAACAAAGCATTGTTTAACCGTTTCATTTTCCGAGGACTAAAATACAATGAATTTCTCCCCCTGCAGATCTGAGTTACTGCAAGGGAACAATGGAAAGCGTTTCATCTTACACAATTATTCACAATTCCACACAAACGTCTTCGGCTGCTGTCTCACCTATTTCCCCTTCTTCTTCTTTAGCTGAATAACAGCGCTGCTCTTGCTCAGAATCAGGACACTTTTTGTGTGTGTGTGCCTATCTCACTAGACAATGTGGGGGAACTTCAGTCTATCTATGCTGTGGGAGGGGCTATAAAGCTGAAGGTGTTTTGAAATCATCCATAGATTTCTTTGTAGCGTGCCAGCACATTGCACAACGCATCTTCTCTATGTGTCTTACTTGGCCGGTCTGTCGCCACAACGATGCTCGATGCTCTTTTACACTCAGGCTGTAGGATGCCAGAGTGTCTATCAGGTTAAAGAAGAAGAAAAAAAAGTTGGCTATAAATGGGAGTATTTCCCTCTATATCTCACCAACTGGTCAAACAATTAGGGTCCAGCATTCTATAGAAACTCTCCGGGCCTGTTTTGGATCTGAACGTCAACTTTTTTTTCTTTTTATGAAAGCAGAAACCTTCGATATTAAATTGTGTGGTTTTAGTTAATGACGTGTTCATATGTTGGATCATCAGTTAAGTGCTTAATATATGGGCGGGGCGGGGTCACAGCACATTATCACTGCCCATTTCTCCTTATTGTACACATCTTTTTTTTTTACAAAGTCCAATGACAGCAGGGCACGTCTTGTCCGCTAAAATGATCGGTAGAATATAAAATAGCGTCAGTAATAGAGTTTGGCCACAAGGGATCAGCCAGGCTATAATAATAAAAGCAGATAGTTTAAACATGGGACATGCAGGGGCTGGGAGGAGCCATTCTTTCCTCGTTCTCAACACTCTTGAGGTGATATAAGCAAATGTTCAATTCTGCTGGAACTGGTGCTCAGCGTTCGCGCAATGTCGCGGCGCCTTTCTGCGGCCGTTTCGCATCCCTTCTGGTACGCGCTTCAGGGGACGGGGATGCCAAATGGTGAAATGGGGCAGATGACAACAACCCACAGCGAGTCTCTGTGTTTAAATGAAATTAAACGTGTCAAGCCGGTATAGTTGAAGTTGTGTTAAGGTCCAGTTGTTTTCGGTTGTGACTTGAGGAAGGGTGAGTTTGGTTTCAGTTGGAGTCCGGTTGAGGCCCGACAGCCAGTGTTGCCCTGTCAGGTGTGTGGCTGGAGGACGGGCTTCTGTTTAAACTGGTTAAGCTGGAGAGGTTGGGCCGGGTCAGTGTTGTGGTTAAGCTGGAGAGGTTGGGCCGGGTCAGTGTTGTGGTTAAGCTGGAGAGATTGGGCCGGGTCAGTGTTGTGGTTAGGCTGGAGAGGTTGGGCCGGGTCAGTGTTGTGGTTAGGCTGGAGAGGTTGGGCCGGGTCAGTGTTGTGGTTAGGCTGGAGAGGTTGGGCCGGGTCAGTGTTGTGGTTAAGCTGGAGAGGTTGGGCCGGGTCAGTGTTGAGGTTAGGCTGGAGAGGTTGGGCCGGGTCAGTGTTGTGGTTAAGCTGGAGAGGTTGGGCCGGGTCAGTGTTGTGGTTAAGCTGGAGAGGTTGGGCCGGGTCAGTGTTGTGGTTAGGCTGGAGAGGTTGGGCCGGGTCAGTGTTGTGGTTAAGCTGGAGAGGTCGGGCCGGGTCAGTGTTGTGGTTAAGCTGGAGAGGTTGGGCCGGGTCAGTGTTGTGGTTAAGCTGGAGAGGTCGGGCCGGGTCAGTGTTGTGGTTAAGCTGGAGAGGTCGGGCCGGGTCAGTGTTGTGGTTAGGCTGGAGAGGTTGGGCCGGGTCAGTGTTGTGGTTAGGCTGGAGAGGTTGGGCCGGGTCAGTGTTGTGGTTAAGCTGGAGAGGTTGGGCCGGGTCAGTGTTGTGGTTAGGCTGGAGAGGTTGGGCCGGGTCAGTGTTGTGGTGAGGCTAGAGAGGTTGGGCCGGGTCAGTGTTGTGGTGAGGCTAGAGAGGTTGGGCCGGGTCAGTGTTGTGGTTAGGCTGGAGAGGTTGGGCCGGGTCAGTGTTGTGGTTAAGCTGGAGAGGTTGGGCCGGGTCAGTGTTGTGGTTAAGCTGGAGAGGTCGGGCCGGGTCAGTGTTGTGGTTAAGCTGGAGAGGTTGGGCCGGGTCAGTGTTGAGGTGAGGCTAGAGGTTACTGGGTGTGGCAGTAGAGGGGCTTGGCTGAGGTCCTGAGACTAGCTCAGGAACAGACTTTTGTCTCTCTGAAGACCTCTGGAGGAAGAAGAGAAAAGAAAGAAAGAACATAAGTCAGCAGATTTTGCATGCTCACTATAGTATTATAGTGAGTATTCGATCAGCATCATCACGGTTGCCGCGGTCATATTGTTGACATACCGTCCTGCAGCACACATAGCGCTGCAGCTGACAACTAGTAACAGCCTTATTCTAGTTTCTGTTGCATTAAAGCTGCATTCAGCGATGTTCTTGTGTTAAAATAAGTGTTAAATGGCTCTATATTCTGACAGCAATCACTGAAATAGAGTGTTTGGTCAGTAACTTGGAACCCCCCCCCCCTCCCTGTCCTCTATCTCTCTCCTGTAGTCCTGCATGCAGGGCGGACGTATCTCCGCAACCGTAACTCATAGAGAGTCAGGGATGTCCTTTAAAAGCATCGCGATCTGACCTTCCGCTTCCTAGAAAATAAAATAAAAAACCCAGAGTTGTTGTTTGTATGCTGCCGTTAATGCCTGTAATAAACAAAAGGAAAAATTGACGTGAACAGACTTTGCTGTGAGGAGCTGGCAGAAAGTTTCACCTGTCTCATCCTAACTATCCACACATCCACTCTCCTGTGCTGCTGACGTATCAGTCTCGCTCCCTTCACGTCTGCGGACGGTAGAAATAGCATAGAAACAAACCACGGGGGCTTTATTGCTGTCATTACTACAGCCATGTGTATAACGCAGGTCACCATCATAACACAACAGGAACGATAGAGGTAACGCTAAGGGGGCGGCTAGCTTCCCATAAGCTGTCACTAGTTGAGAGCTGCGCTATGTCAACAACATGGCCGCAGCGACCGCGATGATGCTGATTGAATACTATCTATAGTCTCTGTGGGCAACAGCCAATCAACCAATAAAGCCAAATAGTTCTGATCTTACGAAACAGTCAATGGACTTGACATCATCAACACAGACATCCCCACAGTACCCACTAGGGTTACATTGTTATATTGGTTTGATATTGACTTTTTATTGTATATTGGATATCAGTGTCAAGCAGTTGCATTGGTTACACATTATACAATATGACTACGCTGGTTGTTGATGGGAAGCCCTTACTTTTAACCCATTCATACCTGATGCAGCATTTGCGTGTATATCCCTCATTTGTGTGTGTATCCCTTTAAGACCGTGAACCGCATCACGCGGTCTTAAAGGGATACACACACAAATGCTGCATCAGGTATCAATGGGTTAACAGTCAAATGCTATTACCTACCCGTTGCCGTGGTACTCGGTGGCCCAGTCGAGGGGAGAATGATGGTTGGGTGTGGGCCGACTCAGTTGGTGGTAGTCCACTGATGATGACATCACCCCCCCGCTGTTTAGCATACCTCCTCCTATTGTCTGGTAGTCTGACTGGAGGGAGGGGGGGTAGCCCTGCAGAAAAGGAAGTGGACGATATTGAAAAGACGTCTCACAAAACAAATTTGCTTGTTCATCTTACCGCTGGAGGGGGGTTCAATCCAGTTAAAAGAAAATAGTTTTTCACTGCTGGTGCCCTATAGGGAGGGGCCAGACAGAATGACAGAAAGATGAGAAACAGACTGGACAACAGGTGTGACAGGTTAGACAGATGAGATTAGATTACATGAAACAAAGACAAGAAAAAGAAAGGAGCAAGGAAACAGATGCGTTGGTATCAAACAACACAACGACAATCACAACAGAATACATATTATTGAAGAGACTGAAAAAGGCTGTTCACACAAGATTTATTTTACGTGGCCATTCGAGGTACTACAGCTTTCAGGATTACTTCTTCATACAACAATCAGAGCTTGCCCACTGGATGCAACATGTTGTGGGATTTTTGACATCAATGATGATGTCACAATGGGTAACAAGAAAAAGTGATGACATCACTGATGAGGTCACTCATGGATTTATGACATCACTGATTGTCACAATTTTGTGACATCACAACTGAACACAACTGCTCGAGTGACATCACTAATGACATCACAGTTGCTCAAGTGACATCACTGGTGACATCACAACTGAACAACTGTGTGTCGGGCGACGCCACCGGCCCAATTATAGTATGGAGAGATGATAATAATAATGATACATTTTTATAGCACCTTTCATATCATAAAATCCAGCTCAAATTACATCAAAGACAAGGATCAAACAGCACATTGTGCTGATATCAATCCATCAAGTTTGAGTTCAAATAAACTACAATCACAGTGACAAGCATTCCCGGCAGCTCCTTCAATTTGTGCAATAAAAACAGTTTAAATAATATAATAATGTTAATAATGGTAACATTGAATACATTTGTGTATTGTTGGAGGGGGGCAGTCTTAGGCAGTGACCACATTTAGGATATTGGCCCGAGGGTAGGGTAGAAGCTCTTCTTAAGCCTTTTCCACCAACTGGAACCTAGTGCTGGATCTCGGCTAGTGCTAGAGCCAGTTCTCAAGTGGGTCGACTGTGAACCTTCTAAAGAACCAGTTTGATTTTCCACGGGCTAGAGCTGACTGACTACACTATAATAGTCTCACGTAGTCAGACCCACCGTCGACGTCATCAAGCTTCCAGCGACGGATCTTCTACGGCTGGCACTGCGAGACTAACACTATAATGACAGGAGTGTCTGTTTGTCTGTCTGTCTGTCTCTCCGTCCTTCGCGTATCTCGGGAACCGTTGGTCGGATCGACTTCAAAGTTTGGGAGTGCGCTAAGGGGGACCTGACAGAGTGCAGTGCCCTATTTTCATGCAATTCGGCAAAGCGCCACCTACTGGCAAAAAAAACGGTTTATCTCAAGAACCGTTCGTCCGATCGACTTCAAGTTTGGGGAGTGCGCTGATGGGAACTCAACACAGTGCAGTGCAGAATTGTGTGCAATTCGGCACAGCGCCACTTACTGGCAATACAAAAAGTTGTTGATCTTGAGAAGCGTTCATCCGATCAACTTCAAACTCGGGGAGTACGCTTAGGTGGACCCAACAGAGTAGGGAGCTGAATTCTGTGCAATTCGGCATAGCGCCACCTACTAGCAACACAAAAAGCAGATTATCTCGATAGCCATTCGACTTCAAACTTGGAGAGTGCGCTGCTGGGAACCCGACATATAGCAGTGCCGAATTATGTGCAATTCAGCACAGCGCCACCTACTGGCAACACAAAAAGCGGTTTATCTGGAGAACTGTTCATCCGATTGATTTCAAACTTGGGGAGTGTGCTGCTGTTAACTCGACGTAATGCAGTGATGAATTCCTTTCAAAAAAAGTTTTTCTTTATAATGACATTTTTTATTATTTTTCACAGATTACATCATCATCATCATTCATTTAGAACAAAAAGAGAAACTAGTATGCCTATGATTAATAACCCATATAAAAGACAGACACCACAAAAAACAGACACATCCCAATACAAATACATCCCAAAACAAAACAAAATGGCAAAAGACAACAAAGTGGGAGTTGCTTGGGAGGCCGAACATGACGATAGCCTCTTCCCTTTCAGGCCTGGTGTGGAGCTCAGTGTTGCTGTGGCGCTTCAAAGTGCTCGAGTGAAGAAGATGATGAAGGGTGTCTGGCTTTCCGAAGGGTCCGAGATGGTATGTGGCCGGTGTCCGAGGAAAGGGCCATCAAGTTCAATGTTTCCAGGTTCCCCTGCAGTGGAAGACGGCAGAGTGGCTTCCCCCTCCAGGTAGTGCTGAGAATGGAAACTACTTTTTAATTATTTTATTTTAAATTATAATTAGTATTTTTAAACATAAAAAACATAAGTGCTGTTTTGGCTCCTACATACTCGATGATTGCCAGATGTTGAGGATTCCAGATTGTCCTTCAGGTTGATAAAAGTCACTTCCAGCATCACCTTGGTAACCAGGCTGGGAGTGCCCATGTCAGATACAGCAATGCCCACCTGAAAGGTCTTCTCTAGGAGCTCAGTCGGATTTGAGGTAGTGACAAACAACTGGCCTGTGATGTGATCCAACAAGAACAGTCCAACATGGCTTCTATCAGTGATGAGGTAGCTGAGTTTTCCATTCAGTCCAGAGTCTGCATCTTCAGCCTTTATGGTTGCAGCCAAGAATCGCACAAATCCCTCATCGGGATTGAGCGTTGCATTGACAAGTACACTTAAGGAAGCCACTCCATTCGTAGGTTTTGGCTCCTTGATGACTGGGTAGTTGTCGTTCACATCTTGGACATCGATCTCAACAGTGGCAGTGCTGGTGAGAGGTGGATGACCCTGGTCAATGGCCTCCACGATGAAAGAGTAGGTGTGGGAATCCTCATAGTCCAGAGACCGCCGGGCGCTGACCACACCACTGGTTGGATGGATGGAGAAAGAGGCTGTGGGTGTTTCCTGGTCATTGGACTGTCGTATAGAGTAGGACACTCTTCCATTAAGCTCCAGGTCGATATCATGAGCTTCCACTGTGAGAAAGTCGTAGTCTGCCACATTGTTCTCCTTGAATGAGGCCTTGTAATGGGACTTGGAAAACACAGGGGCGTTGTCATTCTCATCCAGAACATGGACAGTGAGGTGTCTAACACAAGACAGTGGGGGATCTCCAGAATCCTGCGCAAGGAGTGTGATGTTATACTGCATAACCTTCTCTCGGTCCAGGTTGCCATCGGGTAAGATAATGTAATAATTGCCATGGAATCTTTGTAGGCGGAAAGGGCCAGATCCTTGCTTGATATAAGCATTCACTTTTCCATTGTCTCCTGAATCTGCATCAGAGACGTCCACGTAGGCAAGGTGAGTGTCCTCCAGTGCACCTTCCTGTACTTCCAGTAGAGTGACCACAGATGAGCCATGTGGCGTCGAGACATCTATCCTCGGTGCATGGTCATTCAGGTCCATCACTTCCACACGAACCCGCATTACGCGCCACACACCACCTTGCTTGTAGAAGACATGAAAGGCCAGCTCACACAGGTCCTTTCCTGGGCACAGTTCCTCTCTGTCCAGGCGGCTCAGGATGGAGACTTCCCCATCTTGAGTGCTGATGTTGAAGGGAAGAGCTTGGCCCTCCGACAACACCTGAAAACGCTCCAGAGAACCGCTTTTATTTCTCTGGCGGAGGTCGTCCACCAGACGGCCAATCTGAGTTCCCGCCGGCTGCTCCTCCAAAACCCGGTAGTGGATCGTTAGAGGTGTATAGGATTGAGCCTCAGAACTAAGGCTCAGAGCCAGCAGCATGATGTGAGATATCCCTAATGACCAGGCCATTATTGGACTCGTTGGATTGGTTTTGGTCGATGCTGTCATTGCCGCAGGTTCAGGCTTTATTGGCTGGGCTATGAACAAGTTATCCAATTTATAACCTCAGCAGGGAAGGATTTATGACATCACTGATGATGTCATAGTGACATCTTCAGCAAGTTATGACATCACTCATCGAGTGATATCACTGATGACATCATCACTGATGACATCGCTCACTGATGACATCACCTGGCCACTGTCTTTCTTTCTTGGGGGTGTTATGCTGCATTTGTTTTTATGGTCGGAGGTGGGAAGTGGCAAGTGGCGAACGCATCATCTCTGACCAGCTTCAAGTCACAAAACCATGGATGCTAATAGCATTCATTAGCTATTAGACAGCTAACAGCTAATAACAACATTAATGTTTAATTGTATGGGTTTAACCAACTATATTGGTATGTAACTGTATTGGTATGCTGATTGGTCTGAAAGCATACTATTGTTGAAAATAAAATATAAATAGACAAAAATGTGTTTATAAAAACGCTGTACTCTTAACGTAATGTTAGGTTCAAAACAGCCCACACAAATCTAACATGCGCCAGTAATTCTGTCAGTTTTCTGGCAGTTACACTAATTCATCACACATGTTGTGGGGTCAGGATCTGTATCGTTAATTTTATTTGACGTTATTTGTTTTGCAGCTTTCAATATTGGTAGTTAGTGATAGCCTACTGTTTCAGTGACAGAGTGCAGTGCCCTATTTTCATGCAATTCGGCATAGCACCGCCTGCTGGCAAAAAAAAACACGGTTTATCTCAAGAACCGTTCGTCCGATCGACTTCAAGTTTGGGGAGTGCGCTGATGGGAACTCAACACAGTGCAGTGCAGAATTGTGTGCAATTCGGCACAGCGCCACTTACTGGCAATACAAAAAGTTGTTGATCTTGAGAAGCGTTCATCCGATCAACTTCAAACTCGGGGAGTACGCTTAGGTGGACCCAACAGAGTAGGGAGCTGAATTCTGTGCAATTCGGCATAGCGCCACCTACTAGCAACACAAAAAGCAGATTATCTCGATAGCCATTCGACTTCAAACTTGGAGAGTGCGCTGCTGGGAACCCGACATATAGCAGTGCCGAATTATGTGCAATTCAGCACAGCGCCACCTACTGGCAACACAAAAAGCGGTTTATCTGGAGAACCGTTCATCTGATTGACTTCAAACTTGGGGAGTGTGCTGCTGTTAACTCGACGTAATGCAGTGATGAATTCCTTTCAAAAAAGGTTTTTCTTTATAATGACATTTTTTATTATTTTTCGCAGATGACATCATCGTCATTCATTTAGAACAAAAATGACAAAAAGACATCCCAATACAAATACATCCCAAAACAAAACAAAATGGCAAAAGACAACAAAGTGGGAGTTGCTTGGGAGGCCGAACATGACGATAGCCTCTTCCCTTTCAGGCCTGGTGTGGAGCTCAGTGTTGCTGTGGCGCTTCAAAGTGCTCGAGTGAAGAAGATGATGAAGGGTGTCTGGCTTTCCGAAGGGTCCAAGATGGTATGTGGCCGGTGTCCGAGGAAAGGGCCATCAAGTTCAATGTTTCCAGGTTCCCCTGCAGTGGAAGACGGGCAGAGTGGCTTCCCCCTCCAGGTAGTGCTGAGAATGGAAACTACTTTTTAATTATTTTTGGAAATATACTATAATATCTATCAGCCTGTTTATTCTGACATCAGGGGAGGCAGAGCCAGCGGGTGGTCTTCACTCTCATCCTCTATTCTAGAGGCTCCTCCTTTCGCCCCGATGACAAGAACGAGCTGAATGTCAGACTTCAGTTTCTTGGATCGTGGGTGACGGATGTAAAATGCTTACGTTTCCTCTCTGTGGGATTTCCAGGACCTTGGGTGCCTGTGATGAGTCTGGTGTCGCTGCCTTTGAAGGTAGCAGCGACAAAATGCGTTTGCCAAAGATGATGATGGCCAATAGGAAGAGAACGCAGATAGCACCCAGGCAACTTATTATCGCAATCATGTCAGAGCTAATAAGTAGTCCATGATTGCCAGATGTTGAGGATTCCAGATTGTCCTTCAGGTTGATAAAAGTCACTTCCAGCATCACCTTGGTAACCAGGCTGGGAGTGCCCATGTCAGATACAGCAATGCCCACCTGGAAGGTCTTCTCTATGAGCTCAGTCGGATTTGAGGTAGTGACAAACAACTGGCCTGTGATGTGATCCAACAAGAACAGTCCAACATGGCTTCTATCAGTGATGATGTAGCTGAGTTCTCCATTCGGTCCAGAGTCTGCGTCTTCAGCCTTTATGGTTGCAGCCAAGAATCGCACAAATCCCTCATCGGGATTGAGCGTTGCATTGACAAGTACACTTAAGGAAGCCACTCCATTCATAGGTTTTGGCTCCTTGATGACTGGGTAGTTGTCGTTCACATCTTGGACATCGATCTCAACAGTGGCAGTGCTGGTGAGAGGTGGATGACCGTGGTCAATGGCCTCCACGATGAAAGAGTAGGTGTGGGAATCCTCATAGTCCAGAGACCGCCGGGCGCTGACCACACCACTGGTTGGATGGATGGAGAAAGAGGCTGTGGGTGTTTCCTGGTCATTGGACTCTCGTATAGAGTAGGACACTCTTCCATTAAGCTCCAGGTCGATATCATGGGCTTCCACTGTGAGAAGGTCGTAGTCTGCCACATTGTTCTCCTTGAATGAGGCCTTGTAATGGGACTTGGAAAACACAGGGGCGTGGTCATTCAGGTCCATCACTTCCACACAAACCCGCATTAAGCGCAACACACCACCTTGATTGTAGAGGACATGAAAGGCCAGCTCACACAGGTCCTTTCCTGGGCACAATTCCTCTCTGTCCAGGCGGCTCAGGATGGAGACTTCCCCATCTTGAGTGCTGATGTTGAAGGGAAGAGCTTGGCCCTCCGACACCACCTGAAAACGCTCCAGAGAACCGCTTTTATTTCTCTGGCGGAGGTCGTCCACCAGACGGCCAATCTGAGTTCCCGCCGGCTGCTCCTCCAAAACCCGGTAGTGGATTGTTGGGTCAGAGGATTGAGCCTCAGAACTAAGGCTCAGAGCCAGAAGCAGAGCCAGCAGCATGATGTGAGATATCCCTAATGACCCTGGCATTATTGGACTCGTTGGATTGGTCTTGGTCGATGCTCTGTCGTTGCCGCAGGTTCAGGCTTTATTGGCTGGGCTATGAACAAGTTATCCAATTTATAACCTCAGCAGGGAAGGATTTATGACATCACTAGTGACATCTTCAGCGAATTATGACATCACTCATCGAGTGATATCACTGATAACATCATCACTGATGACATCACTTACTGATGACATCACTGTCTTTCTTTCTTGGGGGTGTTATGCTGCATTTGTTTTTATGGTCGGAGGTGGGAAGTGGCAAGTGGCAAACGCATCATCTCTGACCAGCTTCAAGTCACAAAACCATGGATGCTAATAGCATTCATTAGCTATTAGACAGCTAACAGCTAATAACAACATTAATGTTTAATTGTATGGGTTTAACCAACTATATTGGTATGTAACTGTATTGGTATGCTGATTGGTCTGAAAGCATACTATTGTTGAAAATAAAATAAAAATAGACAAAAATGTGTTTATAAAAACGCTGTACCCTTAACGTAATGTTAGGTTCAAAACAGCCCACACAAATTTGCTTGTTCATCTTACCGCTGGAGCGAGGTTCAATCCATTTAAAAGAAAATAGTTTTTCACTGCTGGTGCCCTATAGGGAGGGGCCAGACAGAATGACAGAAAGATGAGAAACAGACTGGACAACAGGTGTGACAGGTTAGACAGATGAGATTAGATTACATGAAACAAAGACAAGAAAAAGAAAGGAGCAAGGAAACAGATGCGTTGGTATCAAACAACACAACGACAATCACAACAGAATACATATTATTGAAGAGACTGAAAAAGGCTGTTCACACAAGATTTTTTTTACGTGGCCATTCGAGGTACTACAGCTTTCAGGATTACTTCTTCATACAACAATCAGAGCTTGCCCACTGGTGGAGACACCATGGCTGCTACATGTTATGGGATTTATGACATCAATGATGATGTCACAATGGGTAACAAGAAAAAGTGATGAGGTCACTCATGGATTTATGACATCACTGATTGTCACAATTTTGTGACATCACAACTGAACACATCACTAATGACATCACAGTTGCTCAAGTGACATCACTGGTGACATCACAACTGAACAACTGTGTGTCGGGCGACGCCACCGGCCCTCGAATTATAGTATGGAGAGATGATAATAATAATGATACATTTTTATAGCACCTTTCATATCATAAAATCCAGCTCAAATTGCATCAAAGACAAGGATCAAACAGCACATTGTGCTGATATCAATCCATCAAGTTTGAGTTCAAATAAACTACAATCACAGTGACAAGCATTCCCGGCAGCTCCTTCAATTTGTGCAATAAAAACAGTTTAAATAATATAATAATGTTAGTAATGGTAACAATGAATATTGTTAGAGGGGGGCAGTCTTAGGCAGTGACCTCATTTAGGATACTGGCCCGAGGGTAGGGTAGAAGCTCTTCTTAAGCCTTTTCCACCAACTGGAACCTAGTGCTGGATCTCGGCTAGTGCTAGAGCCAGTTCTCAAGTGGGTCGACTGTGAACCTTCTAAAGAACCAGTTTGATTTTCCACAGGCTAGAGCTGACTGACTACACTATAATAGTCTCACGTAGTCAGACCCACCGTCGACGTCATCAAGCTTCCAGCGACGGATCTTCTACGGCTGGCACTGCGAGACTAACACTATAATGACAGGAGTGTCTGTTTGTCTGTCTGTCTGTCTCTCCGTCCTTCGCGTATCTCGGGAACCGTTGGTCGGATCGACTTCAAAGTTTGGGAGTGCGCTAAGGGGGACCTGACAGAGTGCAGTGCCCTATTTTCATGCAATTCGGCAAAGCGCCGCCTACTGGCAAAAAAAACGGTTTATCTCAAGAACCGTTCGTCCGATCGACTTCAAGTTTGGGGAGTGCGCTGATGGGAACTCAACACAGTGCAGTGCAGAATTGTGTGCAATTCGGCACAGCGCCACTTACTGGCAATATAAAAAGTTGTTGATCTTGAGAAGCGTTCATCCGATCAACTTCAAACTCGGGGAGTACGCTTAGGTGGACCCAACAGAGTAGGGAGCTGAATTCTGTGCAATTCGGCATAGCGCCACCTACTAGCAACACAAAAAGCAGATTATCTCGATAGCCATTCGACTTCAAACTTGGAGAGTGCGCTGCTGGGAACCCGACATATAGCAGTGCCGAATTATGTGCATTTCAGCACAGCACCACCTACTGGCAACACAAAAAGCGGTTTATCTGGAGAACCGTTCATCCGATTGATTTCAAACTTGGAGAGTGTGCTGCTGTTAACTCGACGTAATGCAGTGATGAATTCCTTTCAAAAAAAGTTTTTCTTTATAATGACATTTTTTATTATTTTTCACAGATTACATCATCATCATCATCATTCATTTAGAACAAAAAGAGAAACTAGTATGCCTATGATTAATAACCCATATAAAAGACAGACACCACAAAAAACAGACACATCCCAATACAAATACATCTCAAAACAAAACAAAATGGCAAAAGACAACAAAGTGGGAGTTGCTTGGGAGGCCGAACATGACGATAGCCTCTTCCCTTTCAGGCCTGGTGTGGAGCTCAGTGTTGCTGTGGCGCTTCAAAGTGCTCGAGTGAAGAAGATGATGAAGGGTGTCTGGCTTTCCGAAGGGTCCGAGATGACATGTGGCCGGTGTCCGAGGAAAGGGCCATCAAGTTCAATGTTTCCAGGTTCCCCTGCAGTGGAAGACGGGCAGAGTGGCTTCCCCCTCCAGGTAGTGCTGAGAATGGAAACTACTTTTTAATTATTTTTGAAAATATGCTATAATATCTATCAGCCTGTTTATTCTGACATCAGGGGAGGCAGAGCCAGCGGGTGGTCTTCACTCTCATCCTCTATTCTAGAGGCTCCTCCTTTCGCCCCGATGACAAGAACGAGCTGAATGTCAGACTTCAGTTTCTTGGATCGTGGGTGACGGATGTAAAATGCTTACGTTTCCTCTCTGTGGGATTTCCAGGACCTTGGGTGCCTGTGATGAGTCTGGTGTCGCTGCCTTTGAAGGTAGCAGCGACAAAATGCGTTTGCCAAAGATGATGATGATGATGGCCAATAGCAAGAGAACGCAGATAGCACCCAGGCAACTTTTCGCAATCATGTCAGAGCTAATAAGTAGTCCATGATTGCCAGATGTTGAGGATTCCAGATTGTCCTTCAGGTTGATAAAAGTCACTTCCAGCATCACCTTGGTAACCAGGCTGGGAGTGCCCATGTCAGATACAGCAATGCCCACCTGAAAGGTCTTCTCTATGAGCTCAGTCGGATTTGAGGTAGTGACAAACAACTGGCCTGTGATGTGATCCAACAAGAACAGTCCAACATGGCTTCTATCAGTGATGAGGTAGCTGAGTTCTCCATTCGGTCCAGAGTCTGCGTCTTCAGCCTTTATGGTTGCAGCCAAGAATCGCACAAATCCCTCATCGGGATTGAGCGTTGAAGTGGTGGACCCCTCATTTGCCCCATTTCCCAGTTCAGTCACAATCACCCCCTTTTCTGCATTGACAAGTACACTTAAGGAAGCCACTCCATTTGTAGGTTTTGGCTCCTTGATGACTGGGTAGTTGTCGTTCACATCTTGGACATCGATCTCAACAGTGGCAGTGCTGGTGAGAGGTGGATGACCCTGGTCAATGGCCTCCACGATGAAAGAGTAGGTGTGGGAATCCTCATAGTCCAGAGACCGCCGGGCGCTGACCACACCACTGGTTGGATGGATGGAGAAAGAGGCTGTGGGTGTTTCCTGGTCATTGGACTCTCGTATAGAGTAGGACACTCTTCCATTAAGCTCCAGGTCGATATCATGGGCTTCCACTGTGAGAAGGTCGTAGTCTGCCACATTGTTCTCCTTGAATGAGGCCTTGTAATGGGACTTGGAAAACACAGGGGCGTGGTCATTCAGGTCCATCACTTCCACACAAACCCGCATTAAGCGCAACACACCACCTTGATTGTAGAGGACATGAAAGGCCAGCTCACACAGGTCCTTTCCTGGGCACAATTCCTCTCTGTCCAGGCGGCTCAGGATGGAGACTTCCCCATCTTGAGTGCTGATGTTGAAGGGAAGAGCTTGGCCCTCCGACACCACCTGAAAACGCTCCAGAGAACCGCTTTTATTTCTCTGGCGGAGGTCGTCCACCAGACGGCCAATCTGAGTTCCCGCCGGCTGCTCCTCCAAAACCCGGTAGTGGATTGTTGGGTCAGAGGATTGAGCCTCAGAACTAAGGCTCAGAGCCAGAAGCAGAGCCAGCAGCATGATGTGAGATATCCCTAATGACCCTGGCATTATTGGACTCGTTGGATTGGTCTTGGTCGATGCTCTGTCGTTGCCGCAGGTTCAGGCTTTATTGGCTGGGCTATGAACAAGTTATCCAATTTATAACCTCAGCAGGGAAGGATTTATGACATCACTAGTGACATCTTCAGCGAATTATGACATCACTCATCGAGTGATATCACTGATAACATCATCACTGATGACATCACTTACTGATGACATCACTGTCTTTCTTTCTTGGGGGTGTTATGCTGCATTTGTTTTCATGGTCGGAGGTGGGAAGTGGCAAGTGGCAAATGCATCATCTCTGACCAGCTTCAAGTCACAAAACCATGGATGCTAATAGCATTCATTAGCTATTAGACAGCTAACAGCTAATAACAACATTAATGTTTAATTGTATGGGTTTAACCAACTATATTGGTATGTAACTGTATTGGTATGCTGATTGGTCTGAAAGCATACTATTGTTGAAAATAAAATAAAAATAGACAAAAATGTGTTTATAAAAACGCTATACCCTTAACGTAATGTTAGGTTCAAAAGAGCCCACACAAATCTAACATGCGCCAGTAATTCTGTCAGTTTTCTGGCAGTTACACTAATTCATCACACATGTTGTGGGGTCAGGATCTGTATCGTTAATTTTATTTGACGTTATTTGTTTTGCAGCTTTCAATATTGGTAGTTAGTGATAGCCTACTGTTTCAGTCACCTGCCTGCCTCTGTGCTGTAGTATCGAAGTCATGCAGAGCTCAGTCAGCAGTCCTGTTGTAAACCCTCATATTGCAGCGGCACAGCCAGCCGGTAATGCACGCACGCACGCACACAGCACGGATGGGAGCGTGCAGGGACGCATGCACGGCTTGGACATGCACAAAACTGCACCGCTTACTTTTTTCCCACCATATACAATGTGGGTGGCCATGTTGAAATGTGTCTGCTGTGTGTGTGTGTTTGCTTGGTCAGTGGCGATGACATCACTCACTGATGAAATTACATCACAATTGCTCGAGTGACATCACTGAAGACATCATCACCGATGACATCACAATTGACATCACTGCTGACATCACAATTGCTCGAGTGCGAACTGAACGTAGAGTATACGCCCCCCATTAACATGGTCGTTCAAAAGATCTATCTTTGAAGAACGCTCGTTGGTTTAGCCGGTCACCATGGCGACAGGCATGGGCTCTCCTCCACAGTTCTTCCACATGCCACGGTTCCAGCACCAGGCTCGGCTGCAAGTCTTCCAGCAGCAGCAGGTCATGCAGCAACTCACCTTTGATGCCAAGCGCATGAGGAAGGCCGTCAACCGCAAGACCATCGACTACAACCCCTCTGTCATCAGACACCTGGAGAATCGCTTGTGGCAGCGAGACCATGGAGATTTCCGTGCCATCCAGCCTGACGCAGGATGTTACAACCACCTTGTTCCACCTATTGCCATGTGTAGAAATCCCATGAACGCCGTCACCACAAAGTTTGTACGAACCTCTACCAACAAAGTCAAGTGTCCTGTCTTCGTCATACGGTGGACTCCTGAGGGACGTCGTCTGGTCACGGGCGCCTCCAGCGGGGAGTTCACCCTGTGGAACGGACTCACCTTCAACTTTGAGACCATTATACAGGCCCACGACAGCCCGGTGCGGGCCATGACATGGTCTCATAACGACATGTGGATGCTGACGGCGGAACACGGTGGCTACGTGAAGTACTGGCAGTCCAACATGAACAACGTCAAGATGTTCCAGGCTCATAAGGAGGCCATTAGAGAAGCCAGTTTCTCTCCCACGGATAATAAATTTGCCACGTGCTCGGATGACGGAACCGTGCGCATCTGGGACTTCATGCGCTGTCACGAGGAGCGCATCCTCAGAGGTCACGGAGCAGATGTGAAGTGTGTAGACTGGCATCCTACCAAAGGCCTAGTGGTCTCGGGCAGTAAGGACAGCCAGCAGCCAATCAAACTCTGGGACCCCAAGACGGGACAGAACCTGGCCACTCTCCATGCCCACAAGAACACGGTGATGGAGGTGAAGTGGAACCTGAATGGTAATTGGCTGCTGACGGCGTCACGTGACCACCTGTGCAAACTGTTTGACATCCGCAACCTGAAGGAGGAGTTGCAGGTGTTCAGGGGCCACAAGAAGGAGGTCACAGCCGTGGCCTGGCATCCCGTCCACGAAGGTCTGTTTGCCAGCGGAGGCTCGGATGGATCGCTTCTCTTCTGGCACACGGGAGTGGAGAAGGAGGTGGGCGTCATGGAGATGGCCCATGAGGGGATGATCTGGAGTCTCGCCTGGCACCCGCTGGGTCACATCCTCTGCTCCGGCTCCAATGACCACACCTGTAAATTTTGGACGAGGAATCGCCCGGGCGACAAGATGAGGGACCGAGACAACCTGAACCTGCTGCCAGGTATGTCAGTGGACAGCATGAAGTATGACAACCTGCAGCCGAACAGCGTGGCCTCCATCCCCGGCATGGGCATCCCCGAGCAGCTGAAGGTGGCCATGGAGCAGGAGCAGAGCGGTAAAGAAGTGGCTACTGAGGTGGAGATGTCCATCCCCGGGCTGAACTGGGGCATGGAAGTGATGTCCAAAGACATGAAGAAGATCCCTCAGAAGAAAGTCCCCTATGCCAAACTCATCCCTGCACAGTTCCAGCAGGCCTGGACAGAGAACAAGGTGCCTGTGATGGCCCCTGGTGGAGAAATGCCCAAAGAGCGGAAGGTGGAGCAGAAAGTGGACGGGAAGAAGACTCAGGCAGAGATGGAGCAAGAGATGGCGGCTCTGCAGTACACCAACCCCATGCGGCTGGAGCAGATGAAGATGGACAGGATGGGCCATCCAGATAGGAGCATGGGCCCTCCACTTCGACAGGGCCCAATGTCCCCCTTCCCCAGCCCAATGCCCCCTCCACCGCAGGGCTTCCCCCCAAACATGCCCGCTCAGCAGATGCCCCACAACATAAGCCCCAGTGGTATGCAGTTCCGTGGACGCAGGGACGATAGGTTCAGGCGAGGCGGTCAGAATTATAATGAGGGGTACGGGGGCCAAGAGCAGAGCTTTGACGGCCCCGACGAGATGAACCAAGGCTGGGGCAGCGGAGGAGGCCGGGGGAGGCCCCCGCCTTGGGGTGGAGGTCCGCCCAGAGGAGGAGGAGGTCATGAAGGCTACCTGGATCGCCAGCAGATGCACAAGGGCCCGTCCTCGCTGCAGGGCATGGGCATGGCGTCCCTGCCTACCCGCAAGAGGCCGTGGCAGGATGGCCCGTGCTCCGGAGATCAAGAGTCCCCCAGGGCTGACGGAGCAGGTCGGCCCCCTCCGATGGAGGAGGGAGGTTGCGGCGGTCCGTCATGGCGAGGAGGCCGGGGGAGAGGACAGACCAGAGGAGCACCGCGGGGCGGCAGGGGCCGGTAGGGACCCCTCTCCTGCTGCAGGGTTCCTACAGGACGAACACCCCAGACATGTACGTACAAAGAGTCCAGCCTTTGTTATCTGTTGTCTTTTTATGGTTGTGACAAAAAGAGCTTTGTTCCATCAGTTATTGAGCCACTGAACAGAATAAACACACCCTGAATGTGGGTGTGTTACATGTTGTGTCCAGGTTATATCTATGTATGATATGTATGTATTAGGGGTGTAACGGTACATACCGAACTTAACGTAATCATACCGAACTTTTTCGGTACAGGACGTCCGGTGCGGTACAGCTGTGTACCGAAGTTCCCGCACGGACATTTTAAGTGGCGGAATGGCGTTTCCATAGAAACCACTCTGTGTCCTTCTGTGTTGATTTCCCCCCCCCCATTTTCTCCCCAATTGTACTTGGCCAATTCCCATTTGAGATAATTGTCTGATAACGAGGTGTTAAGAATAGGCCTAGGCCTACATATAGGCGATAAGTGCCTCTATTGTCATTCACGCATAATAATTAAGTATCGTTTGCGCATATTAGTTAAACAAAGGAAAGCCACCCTCATTAACATAGTATACTATAGGATAGTCAAGTCAAGTGAAGTCAAGTTTATTTGTATAGCACATTTCATACACAGAGGCAATTCAAAGTGCTTCACATAAAATGGTTGACAGGAAAATAAAAGAATAAAAGAAGAGAATAATTTTTTTTTTTAAAGCGTATAAAAAGTGCATTAAGCAACATGCGCAGCAGTTGCAAAAAGAGCTAAAAACTTAAAGAGGACTCATTGGGTTTGCATAATAGACTATATAAGAAACATGACTACACACATAATAGTGATTGAGAAACAGATGTCAGCGGTTAAAAGCGACGGTAAACATAAAAGTCTTTAGTCTATTTTTAAAAGTAAGTAATGTTGGGGCAGATCTGAGGTTTTCAGGTAATTTGTTCCAGCTACCAGAAGCATAGTGGGTAAATGCGGCCTTCCCATGATTTGATTTGATCCTAGGGACAGTTAATAAGCTGGACCCTGCTGACCTAAGAGTTCTAGACTGTTCGTAGCGTGGGAGCAATTCATCTATGTATTTTGGGCCTAGGCCATTAAGTGATTTATAGACTAATAACAGTATTTTAACACGTTCACTCTCCAGACTAGAAAAAGCCGAGCCAAAACTGCAGGGGAACGCGTGAGGAAACCATTCTCTCATACTGTAAAATGGATTGGCGAAAACGCTTTCGCTTTCGCGCATTATCGCGCTGGGAGCTGGCGGTGGGGGATTGCAAATTTGCATAATAGATTATGGGTGAAACACACTTTGAAACACCAGCAGAAAGTGCAGAATCGCACGCAGCTTCATTCCAGCTGAGCTCAACCGAAAACCCAGAAACGAACGAGCCTCATTCTCATACTGTAGGCGAAAACGCTTTCACGCTGGTGCACACGGGTGCACAACGGTGGGGGGTTCCAAAAATAGACTGGGTGGAAAACACACTTTGAAACACGCAGCATAAAGCCTAGAATCGCACAAAGCTTCATCAAAGCTCTCAAACCCAAGAAACGAGTGAGCCCCATCCACACTCGCCGACGAGAAGGCCGCCAGGGAGGGAGGCTGCTCACTGCTCAGACAGGCAGTAGAAACTCCAGTAGAAAGCCACCAGACACGCCCACGGAGGGAGGAGTTTGAAGGAGAGGGCGTTCAGAACTATATTGTTTAGATGTCTGATCTCTCACTGATGCCAAAAATAAATGGTTAAAGTGACTGTTCTGCCTGTTTGATTGAATTTCACAAAACTGCGATTATCTCAGCTTTCAGTCTCAGACGCTGAAACCATGCTGTACTCAACGGCTAATATCTACATAACTACTAACTCTACAAACTAACTCTTTTAGACAGAGAAAGCACACATTCTATTAGTACTTTTGTGAACTTTGTGTTCACAAAGTCCAAGCAGAAAATAATCCTCGGCACTTGTAAAATGAGCCAGAATCCTCAAAAAAACCCTCTGGCAGAAGCTACCTACAGTAAAAAAAAGAAACGGCTGGCAGTGAATGTGTTAAAATCTATTCTATGACACACAAATGTGGGAGGAGATAGGTTTAATTCGTTTTACAGTTTGAATGTCTAACCCACACAGCACAATACCTGAATAGGCAGAAGCATGTTTATTCTGCATCACCCGGGGATCAAAACTCACAACCTTTGCTGGCTTGAATCTTGAAGTCGTGAAGCAATTTTTGTTTGGACCCCAGGAAAAGTAGTCTCACCTTTGGTGTAGACTAATGGGGAAGCTTCACAATGGGTGCAGTATAGCCTTAGCAACTGTCCAACATTTACAAGCAAATTTCAAACTAGTGTCAAATATTCCGTATTCAAGACAAAATCGTACTAATATAATAGGTCCGGCGGCAGCACGGCCCCACAATCTATCAACTGAGTATGCTCCGAACGCTGCACTATTAGTGTAGTAAACGAATGCCACCTTAGTAGTGACATTCGAATTGCTCGAAATCTCTAGTTCTGATAACTGTGTGCTCGTTTCTATTTCTGGTCATTTGCATACTTCATTTTGATGCACTACTATGGGCTCCATTTGGAATAATTCAAAAAAATCTGTTTATTACGTTTGTGGAAAGTCGGACGATGCAGCTACGGAAGTTCAGTGTCGTTTGAAAAAAAAAGTGTGAGGAGTAGGGTTTAATTTAGTTTGACAGTTTTTGAAGGAAAAAAAACAGATAGATGATGGACTTCATAATGTGCCACAGGTTGACGTTCATATGAGCTGTGAAAATCCAGACGATCTATATTCAGGACACTGTTACAGTTGACTGAAACACTGCACCTCAATGATGCTGGTGGTAAATTTAACACAGGCAGAGCATTAAAATCAATAGTAAATGCATCACAGCAACACACTCAACAGCAGGTAGACCTACCAAAAGACCAGATCAATACATTTTGAATACTTGGGAAGAACCCCCCCCCCACACACACACACACACACACACAAGAGGTGTTTGATTATTTTGCAGATGAAGTGTGTACTTTCCAGGCTGGAATTATATATTAAGAGCTCTTCGAGTAAATATGTATAATGTTATATTATATATATATATATATATATATATATATATATATATATATATATATATATATATATATATATAATATATATATATATACACACTATATATATATATATATATATATATATAATATAATATATATATATATACACACTATATATATATATATATATATATATATATATATATATATATATAATATATATATATATATAATATAATATATATATATACACAAAATTAATCAATATTAACTGAAAGAGGGATCAATCAGCCATTAATCAGTAATCAGCAGTAATTACAGAGGGGGAGGAGGGGAGAGGGGGACAGAAGGGAAGGGAAGGGCAGGATGAAAAGGTAAGGAGAGAAAAAAGCAGGTGAGGAGGAGCAGTTACTCTAACGATGAGGGGGGAGAGAGAAGGAGAGAGGGAGAATAGGAAAGAAAGAACAAAAATTAGTGTGGAGGAAGACAAAAGTGTGTGTGTGCGTGTGTGTGTGTGTGTGTGTGTGTGTGTGTGTGTGTGTGTGTGTGTGTGTGTGTGTGTGTGTGTGTGTGTGTGTGTGTGTGTGTGAGGGGACGAGAGAGAGTGAGAGAGAGTGGGGGGAGGCTGAAAGGGGAGTGAAAGAGGAGGACAGCAGGTGGTTGGGTTCTCCCCCTCTCCTCCTCTACCTCACCTATTCATCCATTGTTGGGCAAATTCTTCTCCTTCACTCCTTCACAAAGACCCCATCTGCCTCTTTTGTCTCTCTCTCTCCCACTCTCTCTCTCCCTTCCCCCGTCATCACCCACTCTCTCTCTCCCACTCTCTCTCTCCCTCCCCCCGTCATCACCCACTCTGCACTCAGGGGGGAAAAGTTTGTCGTTTGTTTGCTCTCTCTCTCTCTTTCTCTCTCTACAAATATGCAAAATGGAGGAGACAGAGAGAGAGAGGGGGGGATTATGGTAGGGTGGGATTTTAAAGTGCCCCATAAAAAGGGGGATAAAATGGGAAGGGAGACTTTAGTGGCAACCACCCCCCCACCCCCCCCCCCCACACACACACACACATACACTCTGAGTTTAACAATTCAGAGGAAATGCGCGTGCTATCACACCATGAGAAGTCTCACACTGGATTCAACACAATTCATATTTATAATAATCCCTTTCAGAGGCAGTCTGCTCTCTCCTCTTGTGAGATGAAGAGGCAGTCTGCTCTCTCCTCTTGTGAGATGAAGAGGCAGTCTGCTCTCTCCTCTTGTGAGAGGAAGAGACAGTCTGCTCTCTCCTCTTGTGAGATGAAGAGACAGTCTGCTCTCTCCTCTTCTGAGATGAAGAGACAGTCTGCTCTCTCCTCTTGTGAGATGAAGAGACAGTCTGCTCTCTCCTCTTGTGAGATGAAGAGACAGTCTGCTCTCTCCTCTTCTGAGAGGAAGAGGCAGTCTGCTCTCTCCTCTTGTGAGAGGAAGAGGCAGTCTGCTCTCTCCTATTCTGAGATGAAGAGGCAGTCTGCTCTCTCCTCCTCTGAGATGAAGAGGCAGTCTGCTCTCTCCT
>NC_139635.1:26735177-26760177 GCF_964638095.1 Poromitra crassiceps | reverse complement strand
CCTTCACTGGCTTCCCATCTTGGCACGCATCCAATTCAAGACATTGGTACTCGCCTAACAGAGCAGTACACCAGACTGCTCCTCTGTAGCTGTAATCTATGGTCAGGTTCCAAACCTCGCATCGCCCTTCCTCCTCTACGTGGGCTCAAGAGTCTGATGCCGACTGTGTTGCACAATTGATTTCACTACTGTTGAGTGTTGACAAAATGCACTATTGTAAGTTGCTTTGGATAAAGGCGTCTTAGCCCAAAATCACAAAGTATATTTTCTATCTTGTAAGGGGTCCTTGGCTGAAAAACATTTGAGAACCTCTATAGTGGCTATAGAGGCTGCCAATCTTCTCTGGTCTCATTTGTTTATGGTAATGGTACGAATGTCTCAAAATGAATGCGGTAAAGATTTATTGATTGATGTTAAAATCTTTTACCCTTTACCGTCTTTTAGCAGAGACCCAGTTTGACACCTATAAATCCGACAGATTCAAGGTGTTAATAGGCAATTGGACAGGATGCCTCTGAGTAATAATGATGCGCTCGCTATGACAGACGTACACGGTGAGCGTTTGGAGACACGGTGCGAGCAGCAGCCGTCCTCTTCACCGCAGTCACACATGCTATCTGACCCCGCCCCCGAGTCAGAAAACAAGAATTATGTCTATGCTTTTATTCATATCAAATGGAATGTGGTTCAAATGTTTCGCTCACTATTTCCCCAAAACAGAAACATTTACCGTAAATTCCGGACTATAAGACGCACCGGTGTATAAGCCGCGGGACCAAAATTGACTATTTTTTTCTTCTATAAGCCGCACCGGACTATAAGCCGCGGGTGTTTTGATGTTTAATTACCATATGAAAGGGTTCGTGCACAGAGAGGAATGTCGGGAAAGAGATCGCTGTTTGGGGAAGCTCCCATTTATTAACATTTCAACAAAACAAAACAAAAGTCAGGTCACTAATCCCCAGACAAAATCACACAACAATAGGCTACCGTATATGTGCAGCAAACCTGTAACCAGAGAAGTCAAGTCACTAATCCTCGTCTTCCTCTTCTTCCTGCGTACTGAAACCACCAAAGTCCTCATCTTCAGTGTCGGAAACGAACAGGTTCAGGGTGGCTTCGTCAACCACTCTCCTCTCTCCTTCAGGTGCCATGGCACGAGTCCGATACCTCACGAGTCCGACACCTCACGAGTCCGAAAAAAGAGGCTAACTTCCCCCAGACCCTAACCCAAAACCTAACCTCTCCCACCCCCACGCCTAAACCTAACATCCCCCAGACCCTAACCCAAAACCTAACCTCTCCCACCCCCACGCCTAAACCTAACCTCCCCCAGACCCTAACCCAAAACCATGAGGTGTCGGACTCGTGAGGTATCGGACTCGTGAGGTATCGGACTAGGGGGCAGTCCCCGTGGCGTCATCCTCTTCATCCCGCAGCAGTCCAGCGTTTTGGAACCCGTTGGTAATTGTGGATGTTTTCACACTCCTATAATATTCCGTGATCTTCCTTTGTGTGAATTCGCCGAAGTTTGTGATTTTCTCCTGATAGTCGGGAGGGAGTTGTTCAGTAGTTCTCCCCCGGACGGACAGTCCCTTTTGCCCAGGTTACGCGCGGCTGCTCTGTTTGATCGGCGGCTGCTCTCTTTTAATGCGAGATTGACTGCTTTCAACTTGAAAGCTGCCTCGTGTGAATTTCTGCGTACCTTCCCCATGGTAAGTGAGAGTGTTGCTTCTACTGCTCGTCTTGTTGTGAATATTCCTTGATCTTCCTTTGTGTGAATTCGCCGAAGTTTGTGATTTTCTCCTGGTAGTCGGGGGAGGGAGTTGTTGCCCGAGTGGCCGTTTGCTTACCGTAATTACCATATGTAAGTGGTCACGCACAGAGGGGATTGTCGGGAAGAGATGGCTGTTTGAGGAAGCTCCCATTTACCGTATTACAACATTTCAACAAAACAACATAACACAACACCACCGTTGTTTATTTTTACAGTGCACACAGTGTCCGCGGTGTGGTGAAAAGAGGGCAAGAGAGGAAATTAAAACAGAAGTGGATTTATAGTTAGAAAGAGTGCTAAAAAAGAGAGATTTTTTTTTTTTTTTTTTTTTTTTCTCTGAAAAAATCCATAGATAAGACGCACCGTTATATAAGCCGCAGGGGCCAAAAAACGGGAAAAAAGCCGCGGCTTATAGTCCGGAATTTACGGTACCTTATCTTCCTCTCTCAGGGTCACACTGTTTTTCTGGCACAGTGCCACTAAATACGGTTTCCATTGTTATCAAGGTGTAATGTTATGAAGATGCAAATAATAATACACTTTGTATATTTCAGAATCAGAATCAGAATCAGAATTTTTCACTTTTATTGCCACAGTATGCAAGTTACATACGAGGAATTTGTCTTAGTGTCTGTATGCAGCGTAGCAGTTATATCGATATACAGGGATAAGAAGTAGGAAGATAACTAACGGCAATCGCAAGGTTGCAAGTGCAATCAAATCGAATCAAATCGAGTCAATACAATATGTACATGAGTGGTGAAGTGTTCTGTGGATGATAAATATGAATTTACGTTGGATTTACATGAGATTTACAGACTGAGTTAAATATACGTTAAATAATCTTCGGCTGCTCGGAGTCCTCTCTGAAATGTAGTTCTCAACGTAAGTTCAAGCAGGAAGACTATAATATCTTTTACACTTCCTTAATTCACTTTATATCTCCACTCTTCAATCTACTCACAAGATCATAATAAGCTGTCAATTTCCGGGTTTCAATGAACAATCAGCTGGTTGCCGCCCAGTCTCTGTTAACCAATTGCATAGTGTCACATCACTGCTCTCATCACCTCTCACCCTACGCACCTCCAGTGTAAGCCTATCACGTTGCTCCACAACCCAGTCGTAAGCCAATTGCTTGGAGGCGGGTTCCTTAAATATGCTTGTTTCTGTCTCATTCAGCCTCTCAATCATCGCTGCTGTCAGGCTCGCACCCTCCTCCTCCCCTTCTCCTCCCGGTCATCGCAGACCTATCCCATTCTTCAGTCGGAAGAGTCTCATCAGTCTCAGAAGGAGATCACCAGCACCACCAGTATCTAGACACTGCAGGGGGATATATCTGGATGCTGATCTGGGCTGGTGCAGCTCTCTCAAGATCTCCCTGCGGTGTCTAACCGCCAAAGACTAATAACAATACTTTATTCTCATCATTCTTTCTGTAGTAAATTATTCACTTTATTGTAATAAATATCACTTTATTCATCCTTTGGTCTCTAGTCTCTCCTGATTGAACTTCCCTACAGCTGTGCAGCAGTCTCTGACACAGGGGACAATTGTTGCCAAAAAACTTTTTGAAGGAATGGAAGTCACCTTCTTTCCAATTGTGGTTGGCCGACATGACCTCTGTTATAAGGATGGAGAGACTTAGGTTCCTGAGGACCAACTCACTTCATAAGTTTTCAACCATTTGGGATCCATTCTTAGCCTACCTTGATGAGGTTAGAGGTGACGGATGATTCGCCTGACTGCTCTCTCATGGACCCCTTGCCTGGGATCTCAGGCACATTTCTCATGAGCACATAAGCACATTATGCGGCTGGTAGCTATGTACCTTAATGTTTTTTGTTTTGTTGGTTTGTTTTTGTGTGTGTATGTGTGTGTGTCTGAGCATGTTTCTTTGTCTTGTTATTGTTATGAAAAATCTAAAATAAAATATGGAAAAAAAATATATATATACGTTAAATAGGCAGTGGATTTACATGAATTTACAGTCAGAGTTAGATAAGAGTTTACATTGAATGTACATGAAATTTACAGGCTAAGTTAAATAGGCATTAATGTGCAGGGAATTTACATCAATTTACCAGTCCCAGTTAGACAGGCATTAAATTAGATACAGTATGAGTTCCAGTTGTATAGTATTCACCTAATGTAGAAGAGACAGTCTGGCTTGAGAGACTAACAGGAAGTGTGGACACAATTGGAAGTTCTGATTGCGTTTACACTTCCTGTGACTCAGAAACCTGGTCTGACTCATATGCGAGTCAAACTAGGTTTGACCAGGTGAGTCAGACCAGTTAGAGCAGGATAAACAGTGGGCATTTTGAGGAAGTCGTGACACAATGGGTCAAGTGGGCGGGGCTACATAAGGTGATTAGCCTTCTTATATTCATTCTGTATCCTAAGTTTTCATAAGTTTCTTCTCCAAAGAAAATTCCAGGGGGTGCTTTGGGGGAGCTTGGCAGATTCCAGGGGTAGCTCAAGCGCACCCTAGCTGCTGCACCTTCACTACATCACTGCCTACCTGCCTGGCTCCCATACAAGTATGAGAAGTGACACAGGTACAGACACAGATATGCTGGATACTACTATAAATAACTGTGAAGGACAGGCTGACACACAGATACACAGAGAGAGGATCTACCTGTTTCTGTTCCTCCCCCAGGCCATCCCACATGGAGGCCACGATCTTCGATACCTCCCCGAAGGTGGCGTTGGGGTTCTGGGCCTTGATGTTGGCCTGGGTGTCCCTGAAGAACAAGGCGTAGGCCGATACGGGCTTCACCGGCTCGTTGGGGTCCTTGCGCTTCTTCTTCTTTGGTGTTTTGGGTTTCTTAGGGGGGTCCACCACTGCTGGGCGCTTCTCCCCTCCCATACCCTGCTAAGAGGACGAGAGGGGGGTTTATATTGAGGGAAGATGGATGGATGGATGTATGGAGCAAGTTGCCCCAAAACGGCTTGTTAGCAGGGCTACATAGCATGTCATACTGAAAGCAAGGGACAAGCTAGTTGTTGCTAGTTGTGCCCCTTGATTTCAATGAAGAACAGTCACAATTATGCTCAAATAAAAATCTGTAGGGATGCACGATATATCGGTGATCATATTGGTATCGGCAGATGTTAATCATTTTTTAACATATCTGTCCGATGTTGCAATGTTAATATCGGTTATCGGTATCAGCCAAAATGTTCCCATTGAGAGGAAACGTGATAAATCTATGATTTATGGGCTTTTTCAAATGTTTTGGAAATAAAGAAATGCACAACTTTTTCAAATTCACAGTGTTTACATGTGTTTTTCAGTATGTACAAAATGTGATTATCATAGAAATGTGTTTTTATACAGATCATATCGACATCGGTAAATATCGGTTATCGGCCACAACAGCAATGTTAATATCGCTTATCGATATCGGCCAACATTTTCACATCGGTGCATCCCTAAAAATCTGTATTTATAGTTAGTTAGTTAGTTAGTTAGTTTATTTCGATCAGAAAGCAAAGAATATTCACAGAATAGGAAAAAAAAACAGAAGAAAACAAAAGATACATAAGGCTGACCGAAAGGGTTTTAGGGCTGAAGCTAGCTAGCTTATTAAATGCCCTTACCCTTTTTCCTTTACGTTATATGTAAACATATGCAGTACATATGCATACACATGGATACATACATGCATTGGTTTACACACACAAATAGCACATGCTCCTAATTATTCATACATGCCTATACACACATAGGCTACCTACCACATATAATTACACATACATAGCTAATACCAAACTTACTACAGGAAATACAAGTGACCCATAAGTCCTGATTATGTACCATCACGTCTATACTTCTCCAGAATAATGTTTCTATACTTTTTTTTGAATTGCACAAGATTTTTACTTTCTTTGATCTCGTCAGGTAATTTATTCCACAGTTTCACACCACAGACAGATACGCACATGCTTTTCAGAGTGCTATGAACAATTGGTTGTTTGAAATTCAATCTCCCTCTCAGCACTATTGAATTTACAAAATACATTTGCAACGTAATGGGGATGATACACACACACACACACACACACACACACACACACACACACACACACACACACACACAAGGAAATAACAAAAGAATAAACAAAATACATTTATTTTTAAGAGGTGATTTAACAGAGGATACAGATTATTCTCGAGCCTCTGGTTTTTAATCTAGGTTCCCAGTAGTTCTCAAATTATATCTAGTAAGCCATGAACCCCCACAAGATACATTTCTGCCCCAGGGAGCTGTATTGATTTAGTATATAATTCTATAGAGATAGAGTGAAACCAATGATATTGATTAGCATAGCCATTCTTATAATGGGGATAATTTCTCGTGAATTAAATTATAGAGAAATTCAAGGATACTAAAACAGGGAGCCTACAATAAGGCCATGATACAGGGATAACATTATGAACTGTCTATAATCAACATTTTCATCATATTATAATCCACTGAGCTTTCCTAATCCGCCTCCCCGCTGAAACCAATATGACCTCGACTCATAATGTTGCCCGTGTACATGTATGAAGGTTCTATAGAGAACCATATACATGTATGAAGGCTACTCGTAGCTCTATAGAGAACCATGTACATGTATGAAGGCTACTCGTAGCTCTATAGAGAAGCATGTACATGTATGAAGGTTCTATAGAGAAGCATGTACATGTATGAAGGTTCTATAGAGAAGCATGTACATGTATGAAGGTTCTATAGAGAAGCATGTACATGTATGATGTAAGGCTACTCGTAGCTCTATAGAGAAGCATGTACATGTATGAAGGCTACTCGTAGCTCTATAGAGAAGCATGTACATGTATGATTTAAGGCTACTCGTAGCTCTATAGAGAACCATGTACATGTATGATTTAAGGCTACTCATAGCTCTATAGAGAACCATGTACATGTATGATTTAAGGCTACTCATAGCTCTATAGAGAACCATGTACATGTATGATTTAAGGCTACTCGTAGCTCTATAGAGAACCATGTACATGTATGATTTAAGGCTACTCGTAGCTCTATAGAGAACCATGTACATGTATGATTTAAGGCTACTCGTAGCT
Source organism: Poromitra crassiceps (assembly GCF_964638095.1). Classification (NCBI taxonomy): domain Eukaryota; kingdom Metazoa; phylum Chordata; class Actinopteri; order Beryciformes; family Melamphaidae; genus Poromitra; species Poromitra crassiceps. The sequence continues at coordinate 26,753,302 of NC_139635.1, read as the reverse complement.
CTATAGAGAACCATGTACATGTAAGATTTAAGGCTACTCGTAGCTCTATAGAGAACCATGTACATGTATGATTTAAGGCTACTCGTAGCTCTATAGAGAACCATGTACATGTATGATTTAAGGCTACTCGTAGCTCTATAGAGAAGCATGTACATGTATGATGTAAGGCTACTCGTAGCTCTATAGAGAACCATGTACATGTACAGTGACGGCTGGTGGTGATATTGGGTGGAGGGGCTAAAAAATTATAACCAATAGCTCATGCTGCAGCAACAGCAGCCTCCGAGATACCAAATTACAGCAACAAACAACACTAAGTAGTAGGCTATAAGAATTGCCTGATGCAAAACTTTCTGTAGGCTATCACTCTCTGTCACACAACACACACACACACACACACATTTAAATGATTAATTTATGTCCACATAAATACAGAGTACAAAAGGATATAAACACTAATAATGCAGTCAGATGCTGGTAAACAGTTACAAAACTGCCACAATAATGTGTACAAAAAAAGGAACACCACACAGGGTGATGGCAGTGGCAAATTAACAAATACAGTTATACTGTAATACAAGATATTGGTTAGTATCCACTTCAAGAATACAAAAAGCAGCGCCTTCTCCATATCAAGCGGCTACCAATAATAGCAGACTGAGCAATACCTTCTCTTAGGTAGATATTAGGGATGTCAATTTTCGGTTAATTTCACTTTCGATTAACCGACGCTAATAATCGATTAACCTATCGGTTAATTCATAATTTTTTAATATTAAAAAAAAAAAAAAAAAAATTTTTTTTTTGTCTATTTACTCAATGAACTCATGCCCAAACAAGGCGTGTCTATTTAGATGCTGAAATGTTAATGCTTTTTGTGTTAGAATTTCTAACACAAAAAGCATTAACAAGCATTAACAAAAAGCATCAACATTTCAACACAAATTCTTTTTGTGTTAGAATTTCTAACACAAAAAGCATTAACATTTCAGCATCTAAATAGACACGCCTTGTTTGGGCATGAGCTCATTGAGTAAATAGACCAAAAAAAAAAAAAAAAAAAAAAAATTTTTTTTTTTTTTTTTTTAATATTAACTGATAGACCGACAGCAATAACCGAACAACGACGTTAGCGACGGTTAATCGATTAACGGTTAACCGTTGACATCCCTAGTAGATATGCAAAACCAACACATTCCCAAACAGATTGTCTTTATCAGACCACAAGAGGAGAGAGAGAGAGAGAGAGAGAGAGAGAGAGAGAGAGAGAGAGAGAGAGAGAGAGAGAGAGAGAGATGTTCACGTCTTTTCCCTTTGATGTTTAACGAGCTACAGCTGTTGTGCCCAGTGCCCACGTAACACAAAACTTACGATTTTGTCTTTGTCCCTTTCCTTGGACTCTTCACTTATAATTTCCCCCCGTCAGACATCAAGGAAAATGAATGAGAAAGTAGTCCACCTCAGCGCCATTTCCTGATTCTCACTTGTAGTGTGTGCATGTCATATTCGAGCTGTCATTGGTTGTCAAGTCAGTGGCAGGTCGGCCCTGGTGGGCTGAACCATGGGCTGTCCGAGTTTAGCCCAAATGGCCCGTAGACGGCCGCAGCTCAAGGGGGACGTGCCAGACACTTGTCAATCACTTATAACGAAGGTGATTGAAGGCTGAGGGGAGTGTGTTTGGGCTCAGCAAAACTAGCCCATTGCAATGATTTTCTTGTGACTATAGATGGCGCTGTTGCTGCTCTAATAGGTTCCACCAACATAAAACAACCAATTCTAAGTTTGTTTAATGTAATTTAAGTAGAGAATAAATAATAATAATAATATTCTCATTTTATTGGAAATGATAGGGGGGGCTTAGCCCCCCTAGCCCACTGATACCAGCCGTCCCTGTACATGTATGATTTAAGGCTACTCGTAGCTCTATAGAGAAGCATGTACATGTATGATTTAAGGCTACTCGTAGCTCTATAGAGAACCATGTACATGTATGATTTAAGGCTACTCGTAGCTCTATAGAGAACCATGTACATGTATGATTTAAGGCTACTCGTAGCTCTATAGAGAACCATGTACATGTATGATTTAAGGCTACTCGTAGCTCTATAGAGAACCATGTACATGTATGATTTAAGGCTACTCGTAGATCTATAGAGAACCATGTACATGTATGATTTAAGGCTACTCGTAGCTCTATAGAGAACCATGTACATGTATGATTTAAGGCTACTCGTAGCTCTATAGAGAACCATGTACATGTATGATTTAAGGCTACTCATAGCTCTATAGAGAACCATGTACATGTATGATTTAAGGCTACTCGTAGCTCTATAGAGAACCATGTACATGTATGAAGGCTACTCGTAGCTCTATAGAGAACCATGTACATGTATGATTTAAGGCTACTCGTAGCTCTATAGAGAACCATGTACATGTATGATTTAAGGCTACTCGTAGCTCTATAGAGAAGCATGTACATGTATGAAGGCTACTCGTAGCTCTATAGAGAAGCATGTACATGTATGAAGGCTACTCGTAGCTCTATAGAGAAGCATGTACATGTATGATTTAAGGCTACTCATAGCTCTATAGAGAAGCATGTACATGTATGAAGGCTACTCGTAGCTCTATAGAGAACCATGTACATGTATGATTTAAGGCTACTCGTAGCTCTATAGAGAACCATGTACATGTATGATTTAAGGCTACTCGTAGCTCTATAGAGAAGCATGTACATGTATGAAGGCTACTCGTAGCTCTATAGAGAAGCATGTACATGTATGATTTAAGGCTACTCATAGCTCTATAGAGAACCATGTACATGTATGATTTAAGGCTACTCATAGCTCTATAGAGAAGCATGTACATGTATGATTTAAGGCTACTCGTAGCTCTATAGAGAACCATGTACATGTATGATTTAAGGCTACTCGTAGCTCTATAGAGAACCATGTACATGTATGAAGGCCACTCGTAGTTCTATAGAGAAGCATGTACATGTATGAAGGCCACTCGTAGCTCTATAGAGAACCATGTACATGTATGAAGGCTACTCGTAGCTCTATAGAGAAGCATGTACATGTATGATTTAAGGCTACTCGTAGCTCTATAGAGAACCATGTACATGTATGATTTAAGGCTACTCGTAGCTCTATAGAGAAGCATGTACATGTATGAAGGCCACTCGTAGTTCTATAGAGAAGCATGTACATGTATGAAGGCCACTCGTAGCTCTATAGAGAACCATGTACATGTATGAAGGCTACTCGTAGCTCTATAGAGAAGCATGTACATGTATGAAGGCTACTCGTAGCTCTATAGAGAAGCATGTACATGTATGAAGGCTACTCGTAGCTCTATAGAGAAGCATGTACATGTATGAAGGCTACTCGTAGCTCTATAGAGAAGCATGTACATGTATGAAGGCTACTCATAGCTCTATAGAGAAGCATGTACATGTATGAAGGCTACTCGTAGCTCTATAGAGAACCATGTACATGTATGAAGGCTACTCGTAGCTCTATAGAGAACCATGTACATGTATGAAGGCTACTCGTAGCTCTATAGAGAAGCCAGGACAATGCTGCTAAATCATATTCATCAGTAATCTGATGGTTTCATTTCCCAAGAATATGATGAGTCAGTTGAGTGCAGAGGGGGAGGCCAGCGAACAGTGAGGGAGCTCATTTCCATCTAGTTACTATGCATGGAGAATGAAGCTACAGTATTATGACACATAACATTAACATAACAACTCTCCACTGTCTATACACACACACACACACACACACACACACACAAAGACACACACACAAAGACACACACGCGCGCACGCACACACAGACACACAAACATGCACACACGCGCACACACACATGCACACAGACACACACGCGCGCGCACGCACGCACGCACACACACGCGCACACACACACACAAAGACACGCATGTACGAGTACACAAAGACACACAAAGCACGCACAGTGCAAATTGATGCTACAGCCCAGTGAGATGTGACTCTAACTCATAGTAAACAGGTGTGTGGTGTGTGCATGTATGTATTAGAGCCATATGAAATCCGTTTTTTTTTTTTCCAAATTCCATTAAATTTTTTCCCAAATAAAAAAAATTCCGTTTTAATTTTTCTGAATTCTGTGTTTTGCTTTTTACGCTCAATTTACCATCAGAAATAGTGTCTAATACGTGGGGATAAATAAATGTCCACAATTTAAGATATAACAATCAATTTACTAGGGCTGTGCCGATTCACTTATCTCCCGATTCGATACTATCACGATACTTTGGTGCCGATTCGATATATATTGCGATTCACGATTATTGCGATTCTACGATTATTGCGATTCGATATTACGATTTATTGCGATTTTTGTTTATTTTTTTCTTTTATTTTTTCAGTTTGTTTGCTTTTTTACACTAGATTAGAACATGGGAAAAGTTGAATCATACACTAGAGACTGTATATTATATATCATGAGTAGGGCTGGGCGATATAGTTAAAAACAGGGGCGGACTGGGATCATAATTCAGGCCGGGCATTAGATACCAAGCAGGCCAGGCCGATATGGGCCAACGCGCGTGAAATTTGGGCCGTTTGAAGCCAGATTTGGGTCCAATTTTACAATGAGATGCACCCACTTTAACCCTGAAGTGTAATTATTACTTCAGACTAACTAATAAAGTAATAAAACCACTAGTAAACCAGTAGGCGGTGCCTGGCCTGCTGTTCAGTGAGTGGCCTGACTGCAAGCACCCAAAAAACAAAAAACAAAAAAAAAATTTTTTTTTTTTTTTTTTTTTTTTTTTTAAATTTGCGATTATCGATTCTGGAATAAAAGATCGATCCAAAAAATCGTGACATTAAAAATCGCGATACTTAGGTGAATCGATTTTTTCCCCCACCCCTACAATTTACACAACAATGCACTATTCTTAACAAGTGCTTCAAGTCAGAATTACAATAGATGACTGTACAAAACATTCTATACTTTTTTTTTGTTAAGTGCTTTTAAACTTCTCATTGTGTGCTTCAAGTAAAGAAAAAACAACTGTGAACAAAACATTCACTTCAAACATCAGAAAATGCTTAAAATATTTTATTTTTAAAGTTATAACAGGAAGTGGTGGTGTTTATCTTTGCTAACTTGACATGGGTCAAGGTGAGTCTACTAGAGAAAGAGGAAATTGTGTAAAAACGGCATGTGTCAAGTGAATAAGAATACACAGCCACAAAGGAAACTTTTCCAGCTTCATCATGTGCAAAAGTGGATATTTCATCTTTCATTCTCTGTTGCCATCTAGACTACGGTCGGAAGGCTTTGACTAGGAAGGAAAGTAACATGAACCACACTGATAACTGCGTCTACAAAGTATTTAAACAGTCATTGAGCTAACGTGATCAAGACGTCTGCAAGTAGTTAACGTTATGCTAACGTTTTAAACGAACAACATAACAGAATTAAATAGAATATGTAAGTGAGAAGGTCTAATGAGGCAGAATCATTCACAGCTGACATCTAACGCTAACGTTATGTAGGCTACTTCACGCACACTTCAGACAGGGTTATTGACATGTCCATATTATTGTCTCTGCACATGTTGTCACCGACTATTGTGGGGAATGCGCTTGTTAATGCGCTCGTTAACTATAGTTACGTTACTGCAGATGAGTCCACTGTAAGGGCAGGCAGCTGTGTGTGGAAGAGAGGGAGAGATGAGTGTGTGTGACGTCACCTTATTAACATTATTGAATTTCAGCCCAATTATGGCAAATTCTGCAGTATTCCACGTTTTACAGTAGATTCCATTTTTATTGGTCAATTGCGCAATTCCGTCTGCGATTCCGTGAATGCAGATTTCATATGGCTCTATATGTATGTACAGTATGTATGTATGTGTGTGTGTGTGTGTGTGTGTGTGTGTGTGTGTGTGCGTGTGCGCGTGTGTGTGTGTGTGCGCGTGCGTGTGTGTGCATTACCCTGAGTGTGTCATCATTGTCATCCTCGTGTGCTGAGCTGGAGGGGGAGGGTGTGGCCGATTTGCTTCCCGGAGGCGACGGGGAATTGTGGGTAACGGAGTTCCCACTCAGCCCCAGCTGGGACTGGTTGATAGTGGTCAGCTGACTCTGCTGGCCCAGGCCCGATTGGCTCCTGGGTCCAAGGGCTGCTTCTATTGGCTGCTGGCTGCTGGTGAACCGTGAATCAGAGTTCACCATCTGCTGCATCTGTGCAAAGACAGGAAGTGATGGTAGTAAACTCTTTAGTGATGATATGCTGTGGTGATCCAGTGATCATAGGACCTGTGTGTGTGTGTGTGTGTGTGTGTGTGTGTGTGTGTGTGTGTGTGTGTGTGTGTGTGTGTGTGTGTGTGTGTGTGTGTGTGTGTGTGTGTGTGTGTGTGTGTGTGTGTGTGTGTGTGTGTGTGTGTGTGTGTGTGGACCTGGCACTGGGTTGGTATTTGTTGTGCAGCTCACGTCATGGAGAAAGTGTTCTTTACATACGACCACATACGGTTGGTTAGAATGAACGGGTCATTATTTATTTGACAATGTGTTTCCATCACTATTCATCATATCATTTGGCTTTTTTTTTTTATGGAAATATGCTCTTTCTATTAAGTGTCTCTAATTTGATATCATAGCTCGATAGAACCCAGAGTCTTGGGTTTAATATGACATTCAAGTGTAAAATGGTATCATTTGTAATGATTATCTGTTCACGGACACTGACTGACAACGACAAGTAGTGTAACACTTCTTGAGTGATTTGCCACTATTCAGTGAATTTAGTAAAGACAGGTACAGCCAGGCTTACACTTGATTATTCAACTGCTATTCATGAATTTATCATTTTAATTTTCTTCTCCTAACACATCCCTGGCTTCTTTCCTCTCTCTCTGCCTCACCTGTCATCTCATCTGATACAACATGCTAACAGGTGTCCCAGTGAGGCCTCGTGCCACACCTGGCTAAGATGACAGGTGTGACTGGAAACGGTAGAATCTTCTAATCCCCCCCCCCCCCCCCCCCCCCGCCCCCTCCAGTCAGTTTTGCGAGCTGGATAGCCGTTGGTGTTCAATTTCAACGTTATATGTTTGTATAGTCGCACACAAGACTAAAGACACACCTTTTCAGGCTCCATCTGGGCCCTTCTTGATCTAACTTCGTTATCTCTCTTTCAAAAAAAAAATACTAAACTTGTATCACTAACCTAAACTTGTACCACTGTTCCTTCAGAAGTTGTAGTTGTCATAGACTGTGCTCCATAGTTGATTGCTCTATTGCTGACAAAAATGTGTTATTGTAAGTCGCTTTGGATAAAAGCGTCTGCCAAATGACGTAATGTAATGTCATCTGATTCTGCGCCAATAAGGCTGTTCCACTGCAACATCACGGTGGCATCAGCAGTGCTGTTGTCAGAAAAGCACAAGAGGTTCATCTCTTGCCTTCTACTCTTTCTTCAACCCTTCCTCTCGTTTCCTTTCACCTCTTCTCTTTCTTTCTCCTGTTGAAACCGTTTAGTAAATTGAGTCACTCTTATGACTTCTTGATGTGAATATAGAATATATCATATAAAGAAAACTGTCTGTGACTGTGGAAAACACATAAATCAACCAAAATACTTTAATGCCAATGTAGCTTTAGCACAAAGAGGATGAAAAAGGGAATGGACAGGATGATAAATCCCAACTCTTCAAAAGTTGCTATACAATTTTATTTGGAGGAAAATGGCCTGAATCAATCCAAATAATTATGCAATTACAAATTAATTGACAGAAGTTTCATACAAAATTCTTCAGTAATGTTATCAATGTCAAAATACATTTGTAATGTAAATGTGAACTGTCTGTACCACGGAGCAACGTTTTTATTATTATTATTATTATCATTATTATTAGATAATAATAATAATAATAATAATAATAATAATAATAATAATAATAATAATACAGTAGTGTGTGATCCTCTGGCTCCCAGGTTCTTGATGGGACACAAACACTAATTCAGTAATACATGGCCAGTCGTTCAGTCTGAACTTTCCTAGTACCGAGTCAGTGCTTGTGTGACATTCTGCTCTTTTCTCAGGAAAACAAAACCTGTTACTGACACCCTCAGATTAAGAACATCCACACCTAAGAAGAACAAATATGGACGCACGTATTTAGGGTTTCCTGTTCGTAAGCGTTGAATAATAACGGATGTGGTTTGGTGTGCGAGTTGCCCCCCTCTGGAGCACGTTAGCGGTTACTGGTAGCGCCCTCTGAGTAGACCGCTGTGGTATTGAGATGGAACACGACTGACATCTCTCTGACATGGAGATGGGTTTCAGGTTGACGTGCTTACTGGTAGAAATGTTGAATAATAACTGGCGTTGTGCGGAGTTGGTTGGGTTAAGAAGACCGGGTTACATCTCATATCGGAAAAATGACATTGCCGTTATCCTTTAGAAACCTTCCACCCCCTAGTATTATCATTTTATTGATTTATTTTTGTACTGTTTTTGACAGCATACATTAACCTGCTCATAATAGGAACTGTTTTAAGACCCGGGGAGCACCAAGCCAAGCTAACACGACAATACACTGTCAAATGTAAAAACGAGATGAATTCCAGGGAAAATCAAGATATGAGTTTCTGCCGAACAAATTTAAATAACATGAGCACATCTCAGTTTGACGGAGTGAGGGAAGCCATGAATAATAATGAATGAACGTGTTTGCTGTCAGTAGGACAAAATGCAGTGTAATCATGAGATTTGCACGAGGTGAACGGTGAATGGGAAATGTTCAGTTATCATTGATAGGCAGGATTTCCACTGGCCTGCGTGGTAACATCTCTGACTGGGTTCTCTAAGACGCAATAGGGAGCTGTAGGACTCTACAGTGGAGAGATAGAGCTCACACTTTCCTTTAGGTGGTCAGGGAGAAATAGGCAGGGTGACCAAAGAGAAGGAGAGCAAGGGAAAACCCTGATGAGTAGCTCTCACACTGCAGTGCGTACTGACTCATGTGAAGGAAAAGAGCTGTGGTTCATGGTTCATCATAGTGGCCTTGTGTCTTCACATAGGTGTGGTTATTATGACTGGGTTTCTATATGAAAAGCACTGCTGTACACATTGATATCTGTTCTTTCTTGCTTTTAGTACACACTGGTATTACGCCTTCATAGGTGCCATTTCCATTATAATATTGCCGTGCGCTGCCCCCCCCCCCCCCCTCTTTAAACTCTGATCAAGTCCAGCACCCAGCTACAAAGTATCTGTATCTATTTTATATTATTTTTCATTTGTGAAAATGAAATATTTTGAAACAATGAAACACGCAATATTTGAATGTATTATTTTATACTGTAGAGATGATAAGGTAAGCCTATGATTGATTATCTATGGAACATTAATTTAACATCACATACATGTAAGCTAAAAGGCATGCATTTGTCATGGCATGCATTTGTCTAGGCAAATAAGCAGACGTACACATTACTGAAGCATAGAATGTTAGCGTAATAAATAATCTTAGCACATTAGCATAATAATATTATAAAGCAAATATAATTTAATTAGGTTACTCCTTGTAAAAGGACCATGTCACTCATTGTGGTGTTTGCATAGTTTTCTGGGTGAAATATGATGATCCAAATGCTGCTATTCACAAACCACAGGGTGCAGTCACTCAAAACTGAAATGTGGATCAACTCATTTCTTTTCTTCTTTGTCAATACCAGAGGATCAGCATTGTCCATCCTATTTTGTATGCTTATTTTACATTTATAGAGCATGTATAAATTTGCCACAAGGCCTAGTTTACAGTATATATATATATTTATATATAACTAGTTTACAGTATATACAGTATATATATATTTATATATAACTAGTTTACAGTATATATATATATTTTTTATATACAGTATAACTAGTTTACAGTATATATATATATGTATATCAGTGTTTCCCATACATAAAGGAATTTGTGGCGGGCCGCCACAATAATATTTGGACCGCCACAATAAGATGTTGACCAAAAAAAAAAAAAAAAAAAAAAAAAAAAAAAAAAAAAATTTTTTTTTTTTTTTTTTTTTTACAGTGCACCTGAACGCAACATGCAAGATATCCGCTGAATAAGTGTCCAATAAAATGTTCATGTCATTCTGGCCAATACTTCTGTTATAGCATTTCAGTCTGGAATATGGAATATCTTTCAATAATCTATGATTTAGCTGCTAAATTGTCAAATACCGCCATCTGCTCGCTACCCAGGCACTTATGTATGTACTTAACCCAACTAACTTAACCTAACTAACTATCCGGTGTGCACAACACTGTCAGCCTAAACTCCGGCTGACACCCCAAAAACCTACAATCCGCTACAGAAAAATTTATATTGTTTGTTTATTAACTGGCCCCTCGCCTTCTATCATTTCACGAAAGTGGCAAAGCAAGTTGAGTAGGTGACCTATAGGGAGAAATTTAGTTTGTCATTGTAAACCCACAGCACAGTAATGATGACATGTTCTTCATAGATCTAGCCTTTTAATTTTGCTCTTAAGCTTTCTCAAAGTACACCAAATTCATGCATTTTACTTTAAAATGTTTAAAAAAATCTTGCGGGGGGGCATGCCCCCGCACCCCCCTAGGGGGTCTGCGGTCCCCCACCACAAATTCTCAAAATCCTGTGGGAAACACTGTATATATAACTAGTTTACAGTATATCTTAAAGATGTATTCTCCAATCGTGAAAAATGAACTCTCAGCGCCCATAATCACTTTCAAAACCCAAGGATGGTGTAACGTTCGTTTTACTGATAAATGCCACGTGTTTTATGTGAACTGAGAGATGACATTGTCGTTTACAGGCATCATCATCTGTCATGTTCATTTCCCACTTACAATAAAAATGAATCAAAATCATCTTTTAAGTCACTTCTAAACCACATTTTTAAACAATTATTCTTATCTAATTCCAATTTATTTCTCTCATTTGTCATCTTTTTTTATATATATATTAATTTATGTATCTATTTTGTTCCTCTGAGCAATTTCACTTTGAATATGTTTCCTATGTTTTATCTCTTACACATTTTACATCCAATTCTATCGTCTCAGAACTGTGTAGTTATCTGCCACTGTGGTTGGATGAAAAGCTGACTTGCTCGAGAGGGACAATTTTAAATCTGATAATAGCGAAAAGCAGACTCATGCTTTTTTTTCAAACACTTAGAATAGTCTCAAAAGTGGACACATTTGCATTCAAACTATTCAGACAATAATCTCCCACTGGTGATTAGACACTGTGCTATGCTGTATTACAATTCAAAAGCCTTAGTATTGGGGCAGTGAATGAGGTTGGTTCTTCTTCTTATGTTTATTCCAAACAAATGTAAAACGCATCGCTTCCTGTGCACCAGAGGATTTTCCCCAGAAAAGATCTACCAGACACCGACTGTTTAGAACAGACAATGCAAAAGCTGCCATGAACTGGACATGGGTTGAATCACTACAGACCCTTTTCACGGGGGCCATTTTGTGTCAGAAAGGCAGGGCAAACACAGGTGCAAGCAAAACACTAAAGAGGGTTTCCAACTTCCAATCATGGAAGTAGGAAACCCTCATTAGTGATTTGCTTGCACCTGTGTTTGTTTACCCTGCCTTTTCGACACAAACTGGCCCCCCTGTGAAAAGGGTCTATTGTGTTATATATCAGTGACTGATAGACAGCAGCAAAATGGATATTTAGTTATATGAATATGTTGTGGTGGATTATTACTTGAAACCAAGTTTGAAATAAACCACCAGCACAAAAGAGCAGGCCAAATCAAGTTCACTATCCCAACACTTGATATCCATCAAACAGCATCCATATATATATCAAGCAAGCAATCAAGATCTGAAATGTATCTAGTACAGACTACAGAGCAGCCGTGCATCCTAGGAGTAATACACACACACACACACACACACACACACACACGACACACACACACACACTCACACACACACACACACACACACACACACACACACGCACGCACACGCACACACACACACACAGACTTGAATCTTTCTATCAGCCCCCAACCCTCTCTCCTCCCCCCTCTCTCGGCCGAGCCAGGCACGGTTGCCAAGCAACCATAATTCATGGGCTTGCAGTAAATGGATGTTAGAGTGAGAATATTAAAGTGAGGTAGAGAGAGAGAGAGAGGAGAGAGAGAGAGAGAGAGAGAGAGAGAGAGAGAGAGAGAGAGAGAGAGAGAGAGAGAGAGAGAGAGAGAGACAGAGAGAGAGAGATACCGAGACAGAGAGAGAGAGAAGGTAGGGAAAGACAAATACAGAAAATAAGAAAGAATAAATCTTTCAACCTTTTCTGCACCACATTCAGCGGGCCACTACAATAAGTAGCCTCCTCCACTGCTATACAGTCACAGACAGATTAAATCACAAATAAACATAGGAGCGAAACATTCGGCTCTTGAATTAGTTTCAAAGTTGAGGAAATAATTACCGTAGTCTACATTGTTTTGTTTAATCACCTTGTGATTCAGCTACAAATACAGTGAAGGTGTGTGTGTTTATTGTGTTGAACTGTCTCAGACAGATGTAGCTTGTGTCAGTTGGTACTGACATTTCATATGGTAGATTTGTTCATAAATACAGAAAGAGAAAGAATGAAACCTCACGAGTGGGACGTGAGAAAGTTTCAGTGTGAAAAAACGGAGAGAAATCTCCATTACTGAGATACTGAGACAGGTTTCTATGACCGTTTCTATGACACTAAAGTCTAGCTTTCATTTCTTTACTGTAAGAAAAGGCAGGCTGGCAAGCATCTGACTGTCCCAGCTGAAAGCATGATTTTCACTTGACTGTGAAATGAAGACTTGAAATAATATTTTTCAATATGAAGAAAAATGTCACATCATTAACCATCTGCCATAATTGGCCTTCAAATAACATGGACATGGACCCGGGCCATATACAGGGGAGAGATAGAGCTTTTGTTTTGGTGGACTGGCCCAGTCTCAGTATGAGTGTGAAGTAGGCTGTTGTGCTCAGTCAACTTTGCCTGATAGATTTTTTGTTTTGTTTAATTAATACTTACAATAATTTCACTCAGTTCAAACTGTGAATGTTTGTGTCCAGGGAAGGAATGTATGTATGTATGTATATGTACTGTATATGTATATATATATTAGAGCCTGACCGATATATCGGTCCACCGATATTATCGGCCGATATTGGCCGATAACCGATATATCGGTATCGGCCGATATGTTGGCCGATATGCCGATATTTTTTTATTTTTTATTTTTTAAGTTATAGACAGCATGTTGTGTATATTTGATCTTTTTTCTTAATTCAAGTTATATTTTATATTTGTTCTATTTGTGTTTTTGTATTTCTAGTTACGGTATTTATAATTATTAAATTCCCAGTTCAGTTTACTGTTTCATTGCAGTGATGTCATTTTGGACAATAAAGTTTATTGATAAGCTGTAAAATATACCCCCTACATTACATATCTCAAGTCATGTCAAGGCATATCTTTGTCAAGTGTTTGATATTTGAGTGATCATTGCAAAAGAATTGTGTAATATAATGTGTATTATATAATATAAGAATATCGGCTGATATATCGATATCGGAATCTTTTTACTCTCTAATATCGGTATCGGCATCGGCCTCCAAAATCCAGTATCGGTCGGGCTCTAATATATATATATATATCATCTGGGAATCCAAATCATATGGGAATTCAAATCATCTGGGAATTCAAATCATATGGGAATTCAAATCATATGGGAATTCAAATCATCTGGGAATTCAAATCATATGGGAATTCAAATCATCTGGGAATTCAAATCATATGGGAATTGTATCATCTGGGAATTCAAATCATATGGGAATTGTATCATCTGGGAATCCAAATCATATGGGAATTGTATCATCTGGGAATTCAAATCATCTGGGAATTCAAATCATATGGGAATTCAAATCATCTGGGAATTCAAATCATATGGGAATTGTATCATCTGGGAATTCAAATCATATGGGAATTGTATCATCTGGGAATCCAAATCATATGGGAATTGTATCATCTGGGAATTCAAATCATATGGGAATATGGGATTGTCTTCAGCAATCTGGGACTTTTTTTTAAACCGGGTCGGGTGACTTGTTGGCTTTGGAGACTAAAGCTCATGTTTTTCTGACATGGTGTGTTTCAGCTTTGGTTGCACCCCATCGCAATTCTCTCCCATTTCCATGTTTCCTGTGACTCCCTACTAAAACAGACACGATATAACATGGACATATGTTCATGTATTTGCTACCACTCACCACAGACAGAGTACTGCTCATCATGTATTTGCTACCACTCACCACAGACAGAGTACTGCTCATCATGTATTTGCTACCACTCACCACAGACAGAGTAGTGCTCATCATGTATTTGATACCACTCACCACAGACAGAGTACTGCTCATCATGTATTTGCTACCACTCACCACAGACAGAGTACTGCTCATCATGTATTTGCTACCACTCACCACAGACAGAGTAGTGCTCATCATGTATTTGATACCACTCACCACAGACAGAGTACTGCTCATCATGTATTTGCTACCACTCACCACAGAGTACTGCTCATCATGTATTTGATACCACTCACCACAGACAGAGTACTGCTCATCATGTATTTGCTACCACTCACCACAGACAGAGTACTGCTCATCATGTATTTGCTACCACTCACCACAGACAGAGTACTGCTCATCGGGCCGCCATCTTGGCTGAACGTGCCGCCATCTTGGTTCAACACAGCACCGCCGTCTTGGCTGCCGGGCATGCCGGGCAGGTCCATTCCCTGCAGCTGGTAGGGGTGGTGCGGCGCTGAGATGGAGGCGGGGTGCATCGGGTGGTAGGGTCCGGAGATGGCGTCGTGGGGGAGATGGGGGGGCAGCATGTGGTCCGGCAGGGTTGGGGGAGTGATGGGGGGGATGTTGAAGTCCTCGTCACCCAAGCCACCCATTGAGTATGACTGGAGGGCCAGAGAGAGAGAGAGAGAGACATTGAGTATGACTGGAGGGCCAGAGAGAGAGAGAGAGACATTGAGTATGACTGGAGGGCCAGAGAGAGAGAGAGAGAAGTGAGGAGACTGAGTCAAATGACAAACTCATGTTTCAGACAACGTCTTACATCAGCATGCTTCCAGCAATGGAGGGTCTGAATCACAAGTCCAAATTCCCGGTTCCGCCGACACGAAGCGTGTGGCGGAATCTGATTGGCTGGACTGTTATGGAAGTCTGGCATGCCGTCCATGGTTGGTCAATTTATGTCTGTCACGCCTCTTTTCTTTGTCTTGGGGGGCAGGCGTTAACCACTAGGGGTGGGGGGAAAAATCGATTCACCTAAGTATCGCGATTTTTAATGTCACGATTTTTTGGATCGATCTTTTATTCCAGAATCGATAATCGCAAATTTAAAATTTTTTTTTTTTTTTTTTTTTTTTTTTTTTTTGGTGCTTGCAGTCAGGCCACTCACTGAACAGCAGGCCAGGCGCCGCCTACTGGTTTACTAGTGGTTTTATTACTTTATTAGTTAGTCTGAAGTAATAATTACACTTCAGGGTTAAAGTGGGTGCATCTCATTGTAAAATTGGACTTCAAACGGCCCAAATCTGGCTTCAAACGGCCCAAATTTCACGCGCGTTGGCCCATATCGGCCTGGCCTGCTTGGTATCTAATGCCCGGCCTGAATTATGATCCCAGTCCGCCCCTGTTTTTAACTATATCGCCCAGCCCTACTCATGATATATAATATACAGTCTCTAGTGTATGATTCAACTTTTCCCATGTTCTAATCTAGTGTAAAAAAGCAAACAAACTGAAAAAATAAAAGAAAAAAATAAACAAAAATCGCAATAAATCGTAATATCGAATCGCAATAATCGTAGAATCGCAATACTTAAGAATCGCAATATAAATCGAATCGGCACCCAAGAATCGTGATAGTATCGAATCGGGAGATAAGTGAATCGCCACAGCCCTATTAACCACTATTCAGAGTTGTGTTCCAGACGTAGATGTATCACATCTACGGCTGGCTACTGCGAGACTAGGCCTGTCACTACCCCATCTGCTCATCTACAATATTTTAATGTCGTCTGAGATCAAAGTTCACATTTTTGATTGACAGGTGTCGATCTCCTAGCCTGGTAAACAATCCGGTCACGTGAACTCACATTTGTGTTTCGTTCTACGAGACCGTCTGGCCTCTGCCCCGGGGGCGGGCGCTTTCAGAATCCACAAGGCAGAAGGGCCAATCAGGGACCTGTGTCATAGTCGACATCGTAACCAATCAGGAACGCCGCTGGCAAAACAGTAATGCCCGCCTCCGTGGCTCTCTGCCTCGAGCAGTAACGTCAACGTTCGTCGAGTTAAACAGCCATAGGTGCAGTTATTGCAGAAATAGACTCAATAACGACAATTAAACAGCGGAGTTTCTCGGCAGAAATACGTTATTTCCTCGTTCTTCCGAGTGGATTTGGATTTGACTGGATCCGATGCCGATAGACCCTTCTCACGGGGGCCATTTTGTGTCAAATTGGCAGGGTAAACACAGGTGCAAGCAACACACTAATGAGGGTTTCCAAATTCCAATCATTGGAAGTTGGAAACCCTCATTAGTGTTTTGCTTGCACCACGGACCCGGACGGTTTGAACGAGGCTATGGATCTCCATCATGTCAAATACGGCCCCAGAGGGTGTGACTTACACTCTGTAGGGCAGTGGTTCTCAAATGGGGGTCCGGGGACCCCCAGGGGTCTGTTGCACTTTGCCAGGGGGTCAGCGAAACGTTTTTGGGAAACCTTTTTGTTTTGTTTTGCAAAAGCTTCATAGTTCAATGGAGAGAAAAAAAATGCTTTAAATCTAAAATGGATGACATTCTAATCTAACAAACCAATCAATTTAAAAGTCAGGCACGTTACCGTGGAAACAATTAACCTTAGCCCAAAATCACAAATCAGAAGGGAGGGGGTCTCCGGTATATTTTCTATCTTGTAAGGGGTCCTTGGCTGAAAAACATTTGAGAACCTCTGCTGTAGGGGACTGGAGAGGGTGTGACTTACACTCTGTAGGGGACGATATTATATTATAGACTAAAGTGTCACGAAAACATTACTGTCAGTAGGAATAGATGGAGAAACTGCCCATCATCATTAGCTCAAAATGTCGTCGCTCTGAACTGGCTCTTCAAGTCATTGAATGCCAGAGCAGCCATTCTTCCCCACCCAGAGCTCTTATCACAGACTAATTATCACTCACCACATTCCCAGCCTGGAAAGGGAGCATTGTGAAATATCACAATCATCTTCATGTATTTATTTATTCACTCATCCACCAGTAGAACAACACAGTCGTTGTAAACATACAGGCGCCGTTTGCACGGTAGACTACGCAGGCAGGCGTGGCCTGTGTGTGTAAAAATACATCAACGCTGATCAGACATGATGCCAATGGAAAATGAGTAGCCGTCCCCATATATGATCATGAATCACTCTGGGAGCGAAGACGAATGAGCGGGAGAAACAAAGAGGGAGATGGAGAGAGATAGAGAGAATGAGAGATTGAGAGAGAGAAAGAGAGAGAGATTGAGAGAGAGAGAGAGAGAGAGAGAGACAAAGAGCGAGGCAGAAAGGAGGAGGAGAGAGAGAGAGAGAGAGAGATAGCGTTAGAGAACACCCTTCTCATACTAATCTGACAGAGGAGATCTTTTATAGAGACTGACAGCCTTTTCTGCTTGACTAGCCACACCCATCTCTCTCTCTCTCCTTCTCTGTCCTCCCCTCTCTCCCTCTCTCTTTCTCCTGACCTCATCCTCTCTCGCTCTGTCATTCTCTCTTGATGGCGTTTCTCTACTCTTATCTTAAAACTGATCTACATGTATCTATCCATCCATCCATCTATCTATCCATCATCCATCCATCCATCTATCTATCTATCCATTTCCTCTTTATCTCCTCTCTTCATCTTAATTATCTTACCCCTACAATTTCGTATATTTTATTGCATGTTGCCGGTGATGGTTCCGTCATTTTGTGGGTCACCGTGACA
>NC_139635.1:26722677-26727677 GCF_964638095.1 Poromitra crassiceps | reverse complement strand
GTCCAAAAAAGGCTCCTATTCACAGAGTGGCTTTATGTATACGGCCTGCCGGCTGTGGAACGCCTTGCCCAGGACAATGTTACAGGCTTCAGGAAGGCCGTGAAGCGTCATTTGCAAGGAATTGTGTCCTTGGGGGCTTTGCGTCTTTCCTGGAGAACAGGTACTTTTGTCTCTTAGTGCATCTGACTCTTCATATGTACCGTAAATTCCGGACTATAAGCCGCGGCTTTTTTCCCGTTTTTTGGCCCCTGCGGCTTATATAACGGTGCGTCTTATCTATGGATTTTTTCAGAAAAAAAAAAAAAAAAAAAAAAAAATCTCTCTTTTTTAGCACTCTTTCTAACTATAAATCCACTTATGTTTTAATTTCCTCTCTTGCCCTCTTTTCACCACACCGCGGACACTGTGTGCACTGTAAAAATAAACAACGGTGGTGTTGTGTTATGTTGTTTTGTTGAAATGTTACGGTAATACGGTAAATGGGAGCTTCCTCAAACAGCCATCTCTTTCCCGACAATCCCCTCTGTGCGTGACCACTTACATATGGTAATTACGGTAAGCAAACGGCCACAAGCCCATCAACTCCCTCCCCCGACTACCAGGAGAAAATCACAAACTTCGGCGAATTCACACAAAGGAAGATCAAGGAATATTCCATCGAACCGGAGCAGATCATAAATATGGATGAAGTGCCTTTGACGTTCGACCTGCCACTCACTCGGACTGTTAACAAGAAGCGCCCTGGAGGATTCTTTCACCAAAAAAAAGCTTTGCTCGTTCTCGACAGCATGAGAACGAGCAGTAGATGATCATGAGGTGGTTTTTCAGACGTGTCGATATAGCAGTTTATCGCAAAAGTGTAATGGAAACACATTTTTCGCATTTGCACGTCATGTGACCCATATTATCCCTTGGAAAAGGAGCGGAAAATAAGTTTGGTAAGTAAGGTTCGATAGCCGTGTCAAAACCTCCGCAGCAAGTGGAAAACTTTGAAGCAACGCTACGAGTGTTGTGCAAAAGCGTAGCCGGGCAAATTAGATAATGTTTAATGGCAGAAATCGGTCCATGGTGACAGCAGGCTGCCTGTGTGCGCGCATTTGGCACAGCGGCGAGATGAGAGGATGAAAAGCACACACTGGTGCGGTGGTGCTGTCTGAAGTGAATACAGTGACTGTGAGTAGGCTAATACATTGCACACGTTTCAGGTGCAATTATAGAACCAAATCAGCCTTTTCCCCCCTCCATCTCTAAATCGGACCAGTTGTAGGCTATTAGGCTACCTTTTTTCCTCTGCCTGTCGCGCTGACTGCATTCACGCAGCCAGCAACATTTTGCGACTCATTTTCTTTTGAATTGATAATCAGGCTCGTTTATATGCATTGTAACTTCATGTTGGGATTTCCATTGACCATTGGTTGGATTTGAGCATGCAGGGGACGGGATATGGGGCAGATCCCCGTGCGTAATCACTGTGGCAGCTGCTGCAACGGGGAATCACTCAAACGCAACTTCAATGGAAACGCCTACAAGTCGCAATTGTACATTGTCGAAGTTGTAGAAATATCGCAATTCTTTTGCGAAAAACTGTAATGGAAACACAGCTATAGATGAAGAGGAGTTCGTTGGTTTTGAGTGACAATGAAGGAGAGAGGAGAGTGGTTGACGAAGCCACCCTGAACCTGTTCGTTTCCGACACTGAAGATGAGGACTTTGGTGGTTTCAGTACGCAGGAAGAAGAGGAAGACGAGCATTAGTGACTTGACTTCTCTGGTTACAGGTTTGCTGCACATATAGCCTATTGTTGTGTGATTTTGTCTGGGGATTAGTGACCTGACTTTTGTTTTGTTTTGTTGAAATGTTAATAAATGGGAGCTTCCCCAAACAGCCATCGCTTTCCCGACATTCCTCTCTGTGCACGAACCCTTTCATATGGTAATTAAACATCAAAACACCCGCGGCTTATAGACCGGTGCGGCTTATAGAAGAAAAAAATAGTCAATTTTGGTCCCGCGGCTTATACACCGGTGCGTCTTATAGTCCGGAATTTACGGTACTTTTTATATTGTACAGATGTCTTAAATGTTCTTTGTATCCTTCTTGGGACCACAGTGGAAATCAGTTGAACAACTGTCTGTGTTTTTATCCTTGTACTACTTTTTGTTACATACTTTATGTAATATTCTTGTACTAAATAAAAACCTATCAATCAATCAACCAATCAATCAATCAGGGTCAGACTGTCTCACGCTGCTGTTCAGCTGCTCAGAACATGACGAGGACGAGGGTCAGACTGGAATGAAGTTGGTCACATTCATCTCCACGTCCTGTTTTTATTGAAGCAATAGTAATTCAATAATGATGTCATAAATTCATATTCCACACAGCCCTCCCTACCCTCTTACAGTACAACACTATGAATAAAACATCAAATCATACATTCGTATAGTGCACAATATTCCCTATACTGTACTCTATGAATAATGTAGCTGCAGTGCAGTTTCTTATTAATATGAGCTTGGCGGTGAGGGAATAGTGTTACTAACAAACACACACCTTTCTCTCTAGTCTAGAGGCTTCACTCCACTGGGCCTCTGGAAGCTGCATACAGACTGTCAGCTCCACCATGCTGCTCCATGGGTGTTGCTGCTAACAGCTGATGTGTGCTGATGTTGACCATCTCACCAAGGTGATGTTATGGAGGATATGGATACATACTCAACAACGTTACAGAGAACTCCTCTCTTAACCCTGAAACCCACATTTGATGCTGACACAACATCAGCTGCTCCAGAGCACAGCAGCACTCCACCTATCTGGCTGAACTACTGTACATTGCAGGCTCTGCTTCATTATATATAGGTGGGAGAAGCACAGCAGCCATTGCACAACCGTGGTGCCAAACTCAAAATAAGCATGGCTCTGGTCATGCTGCCTCATGCCTAAAGGCCTCGCTGCTGTATATGATCACTGACTCACAGAAGCCTCAAACTTCCAAGAGAAATCCCTTCCAAGAAGCTGGCTACTAACGCCAATGTGTTTTTGAAAGTGTGCAAATCTGTGATCATCTGCGAAAACTACGTTTTTTGTTTTTTGTTTTATTACTAGCTATAGACCTTATTCGCTAACCCTGGATGGCACCATATTGTTGACATACCGTCCTGCGCGCACACAGCGCTGCAGCTGACAACTAGTAACAGCCTTATTGTCGTTTCTGTTCCATTACAAAATAGCGATGGTAATGACAGCAATAGAAACCCCAGAGTTGTTGTTTGTATGCTGCCCGTTAATGCCTGTAATAAATAAACAAAAGAACGAGGTGAACAGACTTTGCTGTGAGGAGCTGTCAGAAAGTTTCACCTGTCTCTCCCAACTATCCACACATCTCCTGTGCTGCTGACGTATCCCCAGTCTCGCTCCCTTCACGTCTGTACGACGGTAGAGATAGAAACAAACCACGGGGACTTTATTGCTGTCATTACTACAGCCACGCCTAACACAGGTCACCATCCGAACACAATTGGAACGATACAGGTAACGCTAACGGCGGCTAGCTGCCTTCCTATAAACACTGTTCTCACATAGGTTGTCACATAGAGCTGCAGCGCTATGTCGACAATATGGCGGCGGTGGGCGTGCCCATACGTGAGTGACGTCAATCGAATAAGGTCTATACCTATAGACAAGTGGTGACCAATTTGGGGCCCGCGGGCCAAACTCTTTTTTTTTGGCCCGCCACGGATTTGGGGGTAAAAAAAAATAAAATAAAAATAAATAAAAATAAATTGCAGGCCAGGCCACCGGGCAGTTGCTTGACGTGCCCAATTATGCAGTCCGCGCCTGAATGGAGATGTCGGGACTCTTCTATCTACGATTAACGTTAATTTTGTGCAGCTGGTATTAAAAATACAACTGTTTTTAACTGGGTGTTGATTAAATGTTTAAGCTCCCCACAAATGCAGATGTTTTTTTAAATATATATAACCAATTGCAAATTATTACAATTACCAAACAGATAAAATGTAGATTATTATAAAAATGTTATTTTAGATTTCGAATGTTAATTTTCTATAAAACACAATACATTTGAATGTAATTCCACAACGTTTATTTTTGGCCCTCGGCCCTCCACCCAGATTGAGTTTTGGCCCTTCATGGGAAATAATTTGGGCACCCCTGCTATAGACCATGTTTTAGGTCATGAATCTTTTTCTGCAGCTGGGATACAATGTCAGCTGTCCTTTACACCAAACAAGGTTTCATCAGGAAAACTATGACAGACGTCTTGTTATTGACAGTCAGTTTTTGAGGGTTGTCTGCCAAGTAAAACAATACTGAATGGAACTAAGCATGTCATTGGTCCTTTGAGCAAACGAACCTTATGTAAACATGATCTCAGACAAAGGAACTACATTTATTGTGTTAGCAGAATGGCATTTAATAATTAACCCCTCTGGCTATCCATGCACAGAGCTCAGCTCAATAGAGCACCGCAGGGATGACGTATTTTTGTAGTCGGAACACGGAAGTCCTGGACTTCCGGGTTCTTCACTGTTTCTGCCTATGGTTTTTTTGAATGGGTTGTTGGTGCGATGCTTCAAATAAGGTCTGTGGGCAACGCAAGCTTATTCAAACGCGAACCTGTGTTCAGCGAGATAATCTTCACACATGAGGACCACTGTGAGTCACTCACAATGTTGATTGAGGCTATGGTTCATTGATGGAAGCGTTTGCAGTATACAGTGACATTATGTGACATTATTAATGTCACATAATGCAAAACTGTTTGGATCCCACCTGCAATTACCACTCATCGCCATAGGTGTCACCCAAGAGAACAAAACTGAAATCTTACAGATGATCACTTTAAACTCACAGAACGACAAAATAAAATAAATAAATAACTAAATAAATCGCAAGCGACCCTAATCATCTTCGGTAGTATTAAATTGTGTGTGGGGTGTAAAATAAAAAATAAAATAAAAAATCATTTGAATTCCAGG
>NC_139635.1:26692677-26717677 GCF_964638095.1 Poromitra crassiceps | reverse complement strand
GTATCGGAATCGGATCGGAAGTGAAAAAATGTGGATCGGTGCATCCCTACTTTCTGACTTGCTTCTTCTGTTTTTCCTCACAAGGCAATTCTAGGTGGCTAATGCTAGAGCTAGCTTTCCCATGCAGCAATAGATATGGCACTCAAGCTACAGTATAAGTGGTCACATCAGAAAAGAAAAGGAGAGATGAGACAGAGAAAGAGGAAGAGATGTGATGATTTCCTTTCATCAGGCTCGAGAGGCAGAGTGGAACCTATTACACTCTCCATTGACCCTGAGAGAGAGGGGGGGGGGGGGAGAGGGGGAGAGAGAGAGGGGGAGGGGGAGAGAGAGGGAGAGGGGGAGAGAAGGGGGGGTGAGAGGAGGGAGGGAGAGAGGGGGAGAGAGAGAGGAAGAGAGAGAGGGGGAGAGAAATAGAGGGAGAGAGAGATTGTGGTTGTGGCTACCTTTGACTCTTACAGTAGCAGGTCTAAACCTAAACCTTTAATAAAGGTCGTTTCAGCACAAGATGCATTCAAACCACTAGCTGAATAGCCGTCCCTGTGTGACAGGCCTCGCTCACAGAGTTGGCATGCAGCCTCTCCTCTCTCTCCCCAGAGGCTTTTCATAGTCCACTTCCCTGGCTGATTCTAAAGGCCTATGCCCACCAGCTGCGTTATGGCTCCGTGCAGCTGCCTGAACAGACTCACATCCAGGTAATCTTGTCAGAGACGCGTGGGAGATCCGACAAAAATAGAACAGGTGCGTATTTTTTCCGTACCGCATGTACTGCCCATCTCTTAACATGGGCGAGAGTCTGGAGCTCTCCATGGTGCTGAACCTATGTTGAGGCATTTCGGCAACTAATTAGCCATTTTTGCCCAATCGGTCGGACCTAATTACTTAATTCAAAAATCTGGCTCACCCACAGGGGTGTGAGCCTACATGTAGCCTTCATGTATTTGATTATTTATTGGTTGCTATGACAACTCTTGTGGTAATCAGCTAGTTAGCTATCTTGTTTTCGACTCACTAGCCATTTTTGCCCATTTAGTCGGCCCTAATGAACTAATTAAAAAATCCGGCTGCGTCCGCTTTATATAGCGCTTTGGATAAAAGCGCTTTGGATAAAAGCGCTTTGGATAAAAGCGCTTTGGATAAAAGCGCTATATAAATGCAGTCCATTTACCCTTCCTGCATTTTAGACACATAATGGCTGAGGTGAAAAAGGCTAATGGAATGTGTTGCTACAAGTAGCGAAGCTATTTAGCTTAACTACATTTCTCAGGTGGTAGCATCGCTCCTTTTCAATTCATTCGTGTTTTCTGTAGCGAAGCTATTTATAGACCAAGTAGCGCGGTAGCATCCCACAAACGCTACAAGTTACTTCCCCAGAGGAAACATGAGCAAAGCTCCCTCCCAGGCAGCGCGGACATTCTGCTGCAGTCTGGAATAGAACAGGAGGAGACAATGCTGTCAAGTGTTAGCCGAAGCAAGCCCTTCCATATGACGGACAAGTGTTGTCTTGTCCTAGTTATTAGCATCCTTGCACTGCTGGACCCGCCCTACTCTTCCTCTGATTGGGTTGGGTTTTAAGCCAATCAGAGGCAGTATAGGGTGGGTCATGCCGTCGGGAAGGGAACATACCGTACACAACACGAGAGCAGTGGAGAGGAGACGATAGTTGAGTTGAGTTTATCTTGTGCTGAAGCAACCAATAGATTTTTTTGGGGGGGATAGGTAATTTATTTTTATTGTTTCTAACACGGTCTTTTATGGTTTTATTTTGGAATTCTCTTTTTGAATATTGTGTGGCAATGAGAGTTTTAGTTTGTTTTATACCGTATTAACCAATTGAACTGGGCTTTGGTGTTGTTGTTGTTGTTGCCTGCCTATTTGTTTGGTGGAAAGTTGTTCTTGATCACTGAGATAACATTGATTTGGCATGAAGTTGATTCAATGTAAAAAAAAAAAAAAGAAAACAAAAGAAGCTTCGATGTAGCATTAAGCTACTTTTGCCATGATGCTCATAGCTTAGCTTGCTACATTTCTCTGGGGATAGCTTCAGTGTAGTGAAGCTATATTTAATCTAGAGTAGCTGGTAGCTTAGCTTACTACATTTTCCAAGTAGCTTGCCCATCACTGGTTAACACATTACCTGACAAAACAATAACATCTTGCCTAGCACTAATCAACTCTTGCCAGCAGACATTGTTTCTGGTGGCTACGTTTTCTGACCAAGAAACCGACAGTATTTATTCAGTTCAACCCAGCTGACGGGAAACACACCCACAGTCATTTGGATGTTATTTTCTACGACGTTTCAAACGTTTGTTTAAAATCTGCTCGGCAGCTGGATGGAAACATGGCTCCTATCTGTTAGCTCATTAGCATTCTCCTGCAATGATGTGAAAATGTCCAGTCCAGTTCTGGGGGCTTTCTTGTTCTTTCACTGAGTTCATGCACTGAGTGAGGACGCATCATAACACATAAATGACACATGTGACGTTGGTGGGGTGTGAATTTATGCTAAATGAGGATCGTCAATGATGTGCCACGCTACAACAGAGAGTAGCCCTTCTGCTAAAACTCCAGTCTAGTGCCTTAATGGCTACTTTTTCAGGGCCTGTGTGTGTGTGTGGTGTGTGTGTGTGTGTGTGTGTGTGTGTGTGTGTGTGTGTGTGTGTGCGTGCGTGCGTGCGTGCGTGCGTGCGTGTGTGTGCACGCGCATGTGTGTATGAAGCCTTACTGAGAAGCAGGAAGCATGGCAAGGTTTATAGTCAAACCAAATTACCCTCCTCCCTCTCTCTCTCTCTCTCTCTCTCTCTATCCCTCTCCCCCCCCTCTCTGCTCTGTCTCTCATCTCTCTTCCTTCTCTTCATTTGGGTGTGCAAGCATGTGTGTGTGTGTGTGTGTGTGTGTGTGTGTGTGTGTGTGTGTGTGTGTGTGTGTGTGTGTGTGTGTGCGTGTGTGTGTGTGTGTGTGTGTGTGTGTGTGTGTGTGTGTGTGTGTGTGTGTGTGTGTGTGTGTGTGGAGGGGAGGGGGGGGGAGTAAAGCAAAGGTTTGAATAACAAGCAGCTAGCTAAGTGGGTCAGGGTCAGAGAGAGAGAGAGGGGGAGAGAGACTATTAGGATGACAGACAAGGACGACGGGAAAGAGAGAAATATATAGAGTAATCAGGGGGTTCCCCAAATGTTTGAGTAGCCAGCCAGATGGGAAAAGTAGCCGGCTGGTATGTTTGCCATGGCAAGGTAAATGTTTCCGGGTGATGCATTTTTTTTAACCAAATTAATAAACACACCTCAAATGTTTATGAAAGCAGGACTTCAAATAACATAAACAAATGCTCAAGTGAAAAACTGAACTGATGTTTTTTAATTGTGAATGTTTCAGTCAGTGCAGAAGTAGTCTAAAACTAAAATATGACAAATAGTCAATGTAGTGGAAAACTAAAATTAAAACCTTCCTTTGCCACTCTTGCAGTTGCAGGACTTAAAGTTTGTGACTCGTGGTTTCCAAAAGGTGAACTCCATAATCCACATGAAACAAGCGAGGCAGGTGTCGAATGAAAAAAGCAGACGATTTATCCCCAAAAACTTACAGTGTCAATTAGAACAAATAGAACGTCTCCATTGTTCTAGTCTACCTTTACTGTTCTTCAGCCTTATGCTGCATAAACAATCAATTGCACATGGAAAAGATCACGGTAAGAAAAGTGTTGCTCCACGTCCTGCTCCGTTGAAAACCGCCTTCCTACGGATCCCAAACGTATTAGGGGTGTCAAAAATAATCGATTATAAGATGCATCGCGATGCGGACGTGCACGATTCTGCATCGATTCACAAATGTCAAAAATCGATTATAAAAAAAAAATAATAATAATAATCAAATAAAATATAATGGAAGTACATGCAGTTGTTTATTTTAATTATGGATCATAATACAATGCAATTCCAAATGCACTTTTATTTTGAAAGTAGCCACACAGTGAGAAAAAAGAAAGTGAGAAAAAATAAATCATGTATTGCGGAAAAAAGTGATGCATCGATTTAAGATGCATCGAGATGCATCGAGATGCATCGATAATCGTAATCGAATCGAATCGTAGCCCTCTGAATCGTAATCGAATCGAATCGTGAGGCCAGTGAAGATTCACAGCCCTAAAATGTATAGTGCACGTTGTGTACTTTACCACAGTTAAGTCAATTTACGATTACAAGCAGGATCACTTTATGGCAGCAGGACAAACTAATAAAGCGCAGATAATTCTATTACTAAATTATTGCTAGATAAATATGATTGAACATCCCCAAAAATGAAAGGTTAGAATAACAAATAAAATGTTTCAATCCCTAAGGACATGTCATAATATTACCATCAAATTAAATCAGGCTACTTATAAAGTTATTTGAAATCAGGCACAAATATACAAAATAAACCTGAAGTACGTTATGGCTTTAACAGTAATAAATATAATACCAAAAGCAAATTGTACTCGTATCAGAGCAAGACTGGGCCTCTCTCGTCTGAGTACTAACATTACTGCACTCACCGAACTAAGATCCAATAGACCAAATCAGCGGGATGTTTACATTTACTTCCGGGTACCCCTGAGGTCCACACATTATAATGGCGGTGGACGGCACAAACTGACGTGTTGAAGACAAAAACAGACAAAGAAGACAAAAATGGTTCGTCCGTGTTGTGTTGTTGTTTAATATCATTCATAACAACACTTTCACTAACGTTAGTGGAGACCAGACTAGCTAATTTACCTGTTGGACCAGACTAGAGTAGACTTGAAGCTAAATTAAATTGACGTGGCGTCAGTAGCTCTGTCTGTACCAGGCTCTTTCTCGCCGAGAAGAGCCTGGTGACGCGAGGTTACTCTGTCTGTAACGTTAAAAAACAGCGAGTTTGACAGACAAACAAACGTTATTAGCTAGCTAACACTACATAAAACAAACACAGAAGAAAGGCTAGATACGTCGGACAAGCATGTTTACCAACCGTTTAACCATTTAAATTGAAAGTAGTCGGCCGAAAACAACGAGAGGGTTTGACAGCATTTATTTGACAACACGCACATTTAAACCTGCCGCCTTCCCCAAGTGGTACCCGGAAGTAAATTTGTTTACATGGTGACGTCACGGTGATTTGGTCTATAGACCCTTTTCACGGGGGCCATTTTGTGGCAGTTAGGGTAAACACAGGTGCAAGCAAAACACTAATGAGGGTTTCCAACTTCCATGATTGGAATTTGGAAACCCTCATTAGTGTGTTGCACTAATGAAGACAGACAGACAGACAGACAGACAGAGACAGACAGACAGGCAGACAGACAGAGACAGACAGAAACAGACAGACAGACAGACAGACAGACAGAGACAGACAGACAGACAGACAGACAGACAGACAGAGACAGACAGACAGACAGACAGACAGACAGACAGACAGACAGACAGACAGATATAGATGCTGATTGTATTTTAGCTGCTGCATGTGCATCTGGTGTGTGAGATAATTTGGCAGCATTAACTGCTGTCCTTGTGCCTGAGTGAGCATGTGTGTGTTTGTAGGAGGGCAGCGTGCCAGGTTGAGATGCTGTCAAAAACATCTCATTTTGATGCCTGTAATGCTACAGCTTGTCATGAACTGCAGAGTGCTATCATGATGCCTGTAATGCTACAGCTTGTCATAAACTGCAGAGTGGTATCATGATGCCTGTAATGCTACAGCTTGTCATGAACTGCAGAGTGCTATCATGATGCCTGTAATGCTACAGCTTGTCATAAACTGCAGAGTGGTATCATGATGCCTGTAATGCTACAGCTTGTCATAAACTGCAGAGTGCTATCATGATGCCTGTAATGCTACAGCTTGTCATAAACTGGAGAGTGCTATCATGTTTTGGCTCATGACTAGCATCTTGCTGGGCCCACCTGATGTTCTGTAGGTTCACTCACTCACACTATGAATGTGGGCACTGCCAGTGGACTCATGTTAAACCTTAAAGCCCACCCTCGAGTCAGGTTCCTCATTTTTAAGATACTTCATGTGTAGCTGTTTTTCCCTGCTCTGTTACACTTGTTATACGTGGAATTCAATTCAATTCAATTCAATACAATTCAATTCAATTCAAACCTCTTAATTCAAATAGACAGAGAATAGCACACTGACGACTGTCTTTCCCAGATGTGTCATGATGAACAGTTAAAAGAGAAAAGTACAATAAATGCCTGAGTGGGCTATCTAGTAGGGGTGGGAATCACCAGATGCCCACAATACGATACTAAAACGATACTTGAGTCACGATACGACAGTATTGCGATATCGCCGATATTGCGATATATTGAATATTGCGATATATTAAATATTGCAATATTTCGATATATTGTCTAACTCCTTTTCCTACCTTTTCCTTGACCTCACCGGAAGTAAAACATGCAGTGTTTTTTTTGTTATGTTTTGTTTTGTTTTTGCCCAAAATGTACGCTACATTATTAAGCTTCTCTGGACTCAATACGCCACTGCAGGCGCGGACTGCAACATCGGGCGCTTCGGGCAGATGCCCGGTGGCCTGGCATGGCATGGCCTGCAAAAAAAAAATATATATATATATATATATATAAGCAATATCACACGAGAGGGAGTGCTGTTGTTGGCTAATATCGGCACTGCTGTGATTCGGTCGTAGGCACGAGGCAGCAGGCCGAGTGCCGAAGATAATCACAGCAGTGCCGATATTAGCCAACAACAGCACGACCTCGAGTGTGATATTGCTTTTATACAATGTTCAAAATACATACTACAGTATGCGTTGGGACGCGTCATCAGTGATGTTAACTGGGGTCGTAAGGTGTTTCGGGTCTATCAACATCATACACCCTCAACCAGTAGCCCCAGCCGAGGCCGATTAAGACCCCGACCCGCGTCCCGGAAGCAGCCGCTCACGGATCAGCCTTCCTACTCTGTCTGCAACGTTGCCCGCGGAAGGGCTGATCACGCCCAATCCGCTGCAATAGAGTTTAGTGCTACACCGCAGTATTGTAAGACCCTTCGGTGCATGGAGGCTCAGGCCCTGTGGTTTTCCCAGCCGCGCTCCTCCTTCGTCTCACCAGACCCTCCCTGGTGAAAAGGCAATCCTACCATGCCGTACCATCATGGTACGGCAACAGTCTCAACAGTTCTATTAAACAAAGCTGATTAAAAAAATGACAAAAAGCTGAGAAAATATATGATTTCTCTATTTATTCCTCCGCCAACAAAAATAGTCCCCTCAGCTTTCTGCTTTGCTGAAAATGTAGCCTAATCAGCCTAATTAACTGCAGGCTGTCTACTTTACTACTGTCTACTCTACAGCTGTGAAGCATTTTGTTGATTAGGGCAGCTGTGAAGCGGAGTGATCTACACACAGTGACGCGCCAGTGCCTTATCATGAAATATTGGCACTGGTAGGATCCCTCTTGTCCAATCAAATTGCCCGGCCGGAACTAACTGTTGTATAAATATACCGGTATATACATATATATATATTATATCGATACTTGGCGTCCAAATATCGATACAATATCGTCAGGCAAAATATCGCGATACTATGGTGTATCGATTTTTTCCCCCACCCCTACTAGTCAATAGCGATACTAGCCAAACATCTGCATGTTGGGCTTGGCTTCCTCTTCAACTCCAACCTGTGTCATGGATGGAAACACTGCCATTCATAGTGTTTATGACATTCTCTTTGAATAAATGTGGCAACAAAATACAGTAACACTGATATATGGCCACGGCCATATCTGAATCATTTCAGCATGTTGTTGTTGTTGTTGTTTTTTTTGTTTGTTTGTTTTACACTGATGGTGTGGCTGGCTTATGAAGCTACTGTATGTTACTGGAGTGGACTGAATGGGTTTGGTTTGGCTCCAAAACGCCTCAGGCAGACTCTAAAAATGAGTCAACTAGCACAGTGGCCCAGTCAGGGATAGTTAGAGAGAGAGAGACAGACCTGTGTGTGTGTGTGTGTGTGTGTGTGTGTGTGTGTGTGTGTGTGTGTGTGTGTGTGTGTGTGTGTGTGTGTGTGTGTGTGTGTGTGTGTGTGTGTGTGTGTGTGTGTGAGAGAGAGAGAGAGAGAAAGACAGAGGCACACAGAGAGAGAGACAGACCTGTGTGTGTGTGTGTGTGTGTGTGTGTGTGTGTGTGTGTGTGTGTGTGTGTGTGTGTGTGTGTGTGAGAGAGAGAGAAAGACAGAGGCACACAGAGAGAGAGACAGACCTGTGTGTGTGTGTGTGTGTGTGTGTGTGTGTGTGTGTGTGTGTGTGTGTGTGTGTGTGTGTGTGTGTGTGTGTGTGTGTGTGTGTGTGTGTGTGTGAGAGAGAGAGAAAGACAGGCACACAGAGAGAGACAGACCTGTGTGTGTGTGTGTGTGTGTGTGTGTGTGTGTGTGTGTGTGTGTGTGTGTGTGTGTGTGTGTGTGTGTGTGTGTGTGTGTGTGTGAGAGAGAGAGAAAGACAGGCACACAGAGAGAGACAGACCTGTGTGTGTGTGTGTGTGTGTGTGTGTGTGTGTGTGTGTGTGTGTGTGTGTGTGTGTGTGTGTGTGTGTGTGTGAGAGAGAGAAAGACAGAGGCAGACAGAGAGAAACTGAGAGAGAGAGACAGAGACAATATACTGTAACAGCTGTGGTAGTTCAACTCAGCAACTGTTTATCTGACTTATCACTCTGTCACTATGACGACAATGTAAACTAAGTTTTATTGGCTACACTATATCCACCATGACTGTAAGCCTAGATTAACTGTATGTAAGTGTGTGTATGTGGAAGGACATTCTACAGGCAGCTGTTTAATCACTGATTTTTGAACTTTTTCTATTTGTCTTATTTTCACAGAGAGCAGCCCGACCAAACTCTTTTCATATTTCACTGTTTCTACTTTGATCAGAGTCCAGTATAGACAGAGAGCACAGGATCTGGCTTTCCACTCAATCAATGTGATGTAAACTACGATTCATTGAATTAGAAAAGCTGAGTGGAAATGGAATTTCGATTAAATCTACTCACTATCATTTGGTAAGACTTGAATTACCTTGAACATCACCACTTTTTTATTTGATAAAATTATATGAAATGTAGGCCTACAATCATGACCGCATCAGAAAAGTCATAATACACTGTATAGTGTGCATCATGAATCTGGCAAGAGCCGGTTATGAGACTGTTAGAAGAATTAACAATAAATGTACAAAATATTATTATGATTCTCTGTTTAGTAGACATCAAATGTATTATAGGCTGTGAAATTATTATTGCTACATTCATAATATAGCAGATTCAACATGCATATTTAGGGTACAAGTAAAGTGTTATAGATCCAACTTTTCTGTCACAACATAACAACATTCATGCTGACGTACGTTGTGACGGAAAAGCTTTTTGACAAAAAGAAATGTTGCGATGAACAGAGACGAAAAAGCATTTGTGCAATAAAGAACTTCAAAAGTAGCTTTGGACTTTCGTCGGTGTCGTCTGTAAAATACAGTATCTGTGCAGCAAAGAACACTTGTTCAGTACTACTAACCATTTCTAAAAAATAAAAAAATAAAATCGATGCTCTGGAAGTCTATTTATTTGCTTCAAGTCTGCTGATGGAAATGGAAACGCATAATTTCGGTTTCATTCTTTGCAACATTTCAAATGTTTTTGCTTATTGACACTCAGGGGGATGGAAACATTGCTGTGAGGGGACAATGAGATGAGAAGAGCTTGGCCTGGCATCTTTGCTCAGAAAGCCAGATATCTGTTGTCCTACACCTGCCACACCTCTAACCTACAGTTAGATCCACATAGAAGGCCTGCCTTAGGGAAGAAACCTGAGACACACACACACACACACACACACACACAATGCCACAGATCTGAAACGATAGCACACACGCACAGAAACAACAAATGCACTGTCTCTCATTGTCTCTTTTTCACACAACCCCCCACGCACGCACGCACGCGCACACACACACACACACACACACACACACACACACACACACACACACACACACAATGAAAAAGTGGCATGAAAATAAACAAAATAAACAATGACAGATGGACCGACAGACGCACGCTTCTCTATAATATTTTTTGTATTGATACTTATTTATACCTTAGCCTTAGGGCCTGTGTCCATCTAGCGTCTTTTCATCAGCTTCGGCGTCTTTTTTCAGTTGTTTCCAATGGGGGGAGAGTGTATGCGGGCGCACACGGACGTCTAGAGAAAGTGCGCTGCGCCCAGCGTCTATTTTCAGAGCGCTCCGGCGTTTTTGTGCGCCCGACTTCCAGCGCTTCCAGCTGAAAATATTTTAACTTTTCAGAAAGACGCTGGTGTCGGGTGCTGCTTTTCTGGCAACTAATCATATGGAGAAACTATCGCAACAGAGACAGAAAGGCTCAATTGTGGGGGCAGATTGGCTAGACACTTGATATTTCTGGTGAGAGTTGAGCTAAATCACTGTATGTGTGTTGTTAGCTAATGTTAGCTGTCAGCTATCAAGCTACTACCGCACTGAACTAACGTTAGTTTCAAACTGCTTCCTTGTATATTGTGCGCTGAGATCAGCGCTCCCCAGCGCACTCCCAGCGTTTAACGGTCGGAAAAAGACGCTAGGTGGACACAGGCCCTAAGCCTGCACGTAGTTGGGGGTTCTACCTTTTCACGTCACACAACACCACTGAGTGACTGAAACAGCTGACTAGCATGTGCAAGTCCTACTGATTTCAATGGTGAAATCCATTTCCTGCTCACGTTAGCAACATGGTCAGCAAGCATTAGCAAGCTATGTTGATTGTTTTGTTTTTTCGTGAACGGCCGAATCATGCCCGAATGGTGCGTCGCTTTGATGCCGCAAGGAATTGTGGGATGGCATTGTTTACTTTCCTTACGTAAAGGATGGTCCATTATATCCTATATGCTAAAGGACCTAAGTCAGGAAGCATTGAAGCATCTTTCCTCAGCATTTAGAGAATTCAATAGACCAAATCACCGTGACGTCACCATGTAAACAAATTTACTTCCGGGTACCACTTGGGGAAGGCGGCAGGTTTAAATGTGCGTGTTGTCAAATAAATGCTGTCAAACCCTCTCGTTGTTTTCGGCCGACTACTTTCAATTTAATTGGTTAAACGGTTGGTAAACATGCTTGTCCGACGTATCTAGCCTTTCTTCTGTGTTTGTTTTATGTAGTGTTAGCTAGCTAATAACGTTTGTTTGTCTGTCAAACTCGCTGTTTTGCAGAATCATTAACGTAGAAGAGCCTGGTGACGCGAGGTTACGTTAACGTTACAAACAGAGCTACTGACGCCACGTTAATTTAATTTAGCGTCAAGTCTACTCTGGTCTGGTCCAACAGGTAAATTAGCTAGTCTGGTCGTTAGTGAAAGTGTTGTTATGAATGATATTAAACAACAACACAACACGGACGAACCATTTTTGTCTTCTTTGTCTGTTTTTGTCTTCAACACGTCAGTTTGTGCCATCCACCGGCATTATAATGTGTGGACCTCAGGGGTACCCGGAAGTAAATGTAAACATCCCGCTGATTTGGTCTATTCAAACTGCTCTTATCATGGCTGCCACTTTAAGGTACTTCCGGGTCATTTTCACTCAGTTAGGAACCTTCCTATTAGCAAAAAAGACCATTTGAATGCAGGCCTGGTGTTTTTCACATGACCATCGTTACACCTGTTTGACATCCTCCACAGGCCCTGTCCCACTGCATGAACTAACTCCTGCTGAGCACATTCATTCACACACTACTTATCCAGAGAGACAACAGGCAGGTCCAGCAGACAGTCTGCTCAGATGAACACTCAGAGAGACAACAGGCAGGTCCAGCAGACAGTCTGCTCAGATGAACACTCAGAGAGACAACAGGCAGGTCCAGCAGACAGTCTGCTCAGATGAACACTTAGAGAGACAACAGGCAGGTCCAGCAGACAGTCTGCTCAGATGAACACTCAGAGAGACAACAGGCAGGTCCAGCAGACAGTCTGCTCAGATGAACACTCAGAGAGACAACAGGCAGGTCCAACAGACAGTCTGCTCAGATGAACACTCAGAGAGACGACAGGCAGGTCCAGCAGACAGTCTGCTCAGATGAACACTCAGAGAGACAACAGGCAGGCCCAGCAGACAGTCTGCTCAGATGAACACTCAGAGAGATGACAGGCAGGTCCAGCAGACAGTCTGCTCAGATGAACACTCAGAGAGACGACAGGCAGGTCCAGGCAGACAGTCTGCTCAGATGAACACTCAGAGAGACGACAGGCAGGTCCAGCAGACAGTCTGCTCAGATGAACACTCAGAGAGACAACAGGCAGGTCCAGCAGACAGTCTGCTCAGAGGAACACTCAGAGAGACGACAGGCAGGTCCAGCAGACAGTCTGCTCAGAGGAACACTCAGAGAGACAACAGGCAGGTCCAGCAGACAGTCTGCTCAGATGAACACTCAGAGAGACGACAGGCAGGTCCAGCAGACAGTCTGCTCAGAGGAACACTCAGAGAGACAACAGGCAGGTCCAGCAGACAGTCTGCTCAGATGAACACTCAGAGAGACAACATGCAGGTCCAGCAGACAGTCTGCTCAGATGAACACTCAGAGAGACAACAGGCAGGTCCAGCAGACAGTCTGCTCAGAGGAACACTCAGAGAGACAACAGGCAGGTCCAGCAGACAGTCTGCTCAGATGAACACTCAGAGAGACGACAGGCAGGTCCAGCAGACAGTCTGCTCAGAGGAACACTCAGAGAGACAACAGGCAGGTCCAGCAGACAGTCTGCTCAGATGAACACTCAGAGAGACAACAGGCAGGTCCAGCAGACAGTCTGCTCAGATGAACACAACAGGCAGGTCCAGGCAGACAGTCTGCTCAGATGAACACAACAGGCAGGTCCAGCAGACAGTCTGCTCAGATGAACACAACAGGCAGGTCCAGCAGACACTGTCCTCTGACAAAGGGACTCAGTGCTTTTGACCCTGCACCCCGGGTGGGATTATGACTTTGAGACAAGTCTCAATAATAAACTTGACAGTTACAGATCTAGCGACTCACACGGTGGCTACAGAAAACTCACTCACGCTAACTTTCAGTTTTCTGGCAAATGGAAGCGGGTTTAAAACAAACACACCCGAACAGCATTTCTGAAAGGCGACAGATTTCCTGCTAGCCGGAATAATTAGGACGATCACACAACAGATTTGACCATTGTACTTGTGATTATATGATTATGAACAAAAGTGCTGAAGTAAAGTAAATCCTTCGTGCTTCAGGAACTCATCCAAAATCTTCTACCAGCAGCGACTTCATCCAAGTCCTTCTCACTAACACACCCACACACACACACACACACACACACACACACACACACACACACGTGCACACACGTGCACGCACACCCACACACACACACGTAGAACAATGTAGTTATGATTGCAATATGTGATTTGATTGCAATATGTTTGTTTTGGAAAGGAATTCCTGATAATTAGTCTCTCCTGGCAGCGCTCTATCTCCGCCCATCTGTCCCATTTGGCATCCCTCCACCAACCAGGAGCCCCTGGTCGCTCGCTCCCCAACATTCCACCAATTGAAAAAGGCGCTCGGCCACACCGGGATGTGAGCGACTGTGCCGAAAGTCACCCAATTGTTCTGCCTCTGTGGTGGGAGGGGGCGGCTCGGTACGGCACGGTACGGTACGCGGGACAGACAGCCAACATGGACAGACGGACAGACCGACTGGTTCTGTTCTGACAGATAATGAGATGAGACACTTTGGCCGCTTAGGAAGCTGTAGGAGGGAGACGGTGGGAATGTGTGAGAGACAAAAGACGCAGAGGAAGACGACCCACTGGCCCATTGAAGTGGAATTCTCATTCTGACTGTCCTCCACAGTTTTGTGGTACAGGTGAGTCATTATAGAGCGTTTAGCAAATGCTCACATTCAGAGTGAAGTACACTACCAATCTGACTCATAAGATAAGATAAGAAACTTTGTTGTCTTAGAGTCAGCACTGCTTTAACACACGTAGACAGACAGACAGACAGACAGACAGACAGACAGACAGACAGGTTACATCAAGGACCCCTACACTGACAAAAGTTACACCACGGACCCCGATTTGATTAGATTTTTGCTGTTAGATGTTTTATTACACAAACTGTATGGAACCCATGGCCATCTGTCATTGTGTTACTTATGGATGGAATTATAGTGAAAATAAAACGATCCCCCTTTTTGCTGGGGACCCGGTCAAGGACCCCTGGGGGTCCCCACTTTGAGAACCACTGCAATACAGGACAACAGACTGCCCAACATGAATGTAAAACATGGAGGCAGTCCAGTCCAGTGTACAAACCAAGCCCCCAGGAATAGCGCTGGGCTGTGAAGCCATTTGAACATGGTGGCGAAGCTCTGTATTGCAAGTCACGTGACGCCATGCAGCCCAGAAAGGAAAATTCCCATCCACTTGCATGGGGACCCCGGCAGCTGTTAAACCCAGGGGAATCTTTTCCGGGTGTCACTCAAAGTATAAAACGACTCTTTTAATTATCAAATAATTTTTCATGGGGTCATTTTTTCTTCAGAAGCCACTAAGAGGTGTATACAGGGGTATTTTCTTCTTTTAATACATCCATGGGTGGGAGGGGTGGGAGACGTCATGGAATACGTCATGGCACACATGCGCACTTCGCCTAAGGCCGCATGGTCAGGAAGTAAAACCAGGAAGAAACCCCCCCCCCCCCCCATGATGACTTCATGGGGGGGGCAGCCTCCGTCCAAATGCATGGGTGGGCGTGGCTCATCCCCTATCCAGTTATTTTAATACATCCATGGTACAAACAGCCAGCGGCTACGGCAACAGGCATGGACAAACAGGCACTGGTAAAAACAAAGGAAAACTTACTTTTTATGACAAGATTGTCAATAAACGATTTTTGACTTTCAATAATGAAAGTCGATTTTGATAATAAAAACAATTATTCGGAAATTCAAAATTCGTTGCCCATCCCTAGTGTGTGTATGTGCGCGTGCACGTGTGCATACATGTGTGTGTGTGTGTGTGTGTGTGTGTGTGTGTGTGACACACTGTCTTCTTGGCTTAATGTCACTCCTCAAGCAGGTTTCGAGAGCTTGCACACTCTATTTTCTCTTTTTCTCCTCTATTCTCAATTCCTCTGCTTTTCTCTCTTGTCCTCTCTTCTGCCCTCTCTTCTCCTCTTCTCTATCTCCTCTCTCCTGTCCCCGTCCTCTCCCCTTCCTCCATCACAGCTCTCCTTCAATCTAGTCTCTCGCTCTTTTCCCAGGCCGTCTTCTCACCTCTCCTCTCTTCCTCTGTATTTGCTTTAGAAATACCTAACCCAGCTTTCACAATCACATGTTTACATTCGTCTCTCTCTCTCTCTCTCTCTCACCCTTCCCTTCCTCTCTCTCTCTCACCCCCACTCTGCCTCTTTCTCCAGGCTGCACATTTAATTAAATGATCGTATATTTCAATTGCAGTTGCCATCACTAATAATTATAGAATTTATTACAGATGCTATATTCAGCTTGTAATATTGAAATGTTAATCTCACTGCATTTTGAAAGCCTGCTGCTGGCTGTATCAAATGAAACGCTCCCATTCCCCTCCATGGCCATTCACAATGAGCACTGTCTGTCTGTCTGTCTGTCACCCATGGGTGCTCAGTGTGGTGTGCAGCTCAGTCACCTCTATTCAAATCAGCCCTGCATGGGGGCGGGGCTACACTGTGCACAAGCTTTGTAATGGAGAAGTCTTTGCTAAGACTTTGGTAAAGAACATGAGATGGACATTGTTTCAGTAGCAGCTAAATTAATTAATTGCCATCTGTCATTTTGGGAATGAACCAAATGATGTTGAACAACAAGCGGATACAATCAAAGATGATATCAAAGATATTTAAGCAATATCACACGAGAGGGAGTGCTGTTGTTGGCTAATATTGGCACTGCTGTGATTCGGTCGTAGGCACTGCAGAGCGGGTGGGGAGTGACGTGTGCACTTGGATGGGGAATCGTCCTTATTTTGGGGGTTCGGCAAAACTCCAATGGTGAAATAAGTTAGCTTGTCACACAATAAATCACACTCGTTTGACTTAAGAGGGCATGTATGTTGTATCCTTCACATTCGCTGACCAGTCTTTGAACTGAAATCTTTGAAGAAGTTGGGATCCCTGTCTGAGAGAAATTCGATATTTATCCGTTCACCTGCGTCGCGTTGAAGCACTTTTTACAGACTGGCTTCGTTTGATGTGTCCGGGCTTGCCTTCGCTGTCAGTTACTGATTTAAGCAAAATACTTCCACATTTCGCTTCGTGCATTTGCTTTCTCTACAAGCGTTGGGCGGCTTCAGACTCTCAGAACAAGCCGCTGCCATTTTCGCTGTGTCTGTCCTGTGTGTGTCGGGCTGCTGCTGCGGACTGAAGGACTGGCCAGAGAGCGAGCAGAGAGGGGAGGGGGGCAAATCGGCACGCCCACACATGAAGCAGACATACCGCTCTTGTGACAACCTCCAAAGTGGTGAAATGTCCGCGATGACGGGGTTGCGCTTATACCGGAAAACAACTTTCATACATGAAGGCATTACACCGCTTTCTGGTCATTTCCCGGTATAAAGCGCATGTGTGAAAATGGCTACTGAAACATCTACAGCAGAAACAGTCAACACTAGTTGTGTTTCCATTACCCTCAGAAATGCGCAAAATCTAAATATCGCAATAGAAATTGGGTAATGGAAACACGTGAATTTCGAAAAACCTCCCAAATATCGCAAAAAGTTTTTTCGCTCTCATGAGGTGGTTTTTCAGACGTGTCGATATAGAAGTTTATCGCAAAAGTGTAATGGAAACACATTTTTCGCATTTGCACGTCATGTGACCCATATTATCCCTTGGAAAAGGAGCGGAAAATAAGTTTGGTAAGTAAGGTTCGATAAGCCGTGTCAAAACCTCCGCAGCAAGTGGAAAACTTTGAAGCAACGCTACCTAGCAGAAAGACGAGTGTTATGCAAAAGCGTAGCCGGGCAAATTAGATAATGTTTAATGGCAGAAATCGGTCCATGGTGACAGCAGGCTGCCTGTGTGCGCGCATTTGGCACAGCGGCGAGATGAGAGGATGAAAAGCACACACTGGTGCGGTGGTGCTGTCTGAAGTGAATACAGTGACTGTGAGTAATACATTGCACACGTTTCAGGTGCAATTATAGAACCAAATCAGCCTTTTCCCCCCTCCATCTCTAAATCGGACCAGTTGTAGGCTATTAGGCTACCTTTTTTCCTCTGCCTGTCGCGCTGACTGCATTCACGCAGCCAGCAACATTTTGCGACTCATTTTCTTTTGAATTGATAATCAGGCTCGTTTATATGCATTGTAACTTCATGTTGGGATTTGCATTGACCATTGGTTGGATTTGAGCATGCAGGGGACGGGATATGGGGCAGATCCCCGTGCGTAATCACTGTGGCAGCTGCTGCAACGGGGAATCACTCAAACGCAACTTCAATGGAAACGCCTACAAGTCGCAATTGTACATTGTCGAAGTTGTAGAAATATCGCAATTCTTTTGCGAAAAACTGTAATGGAAACACAGCTTATGTCCCGGTCAATCAGGCTCCAGTGAAATCACAACAAGCCCAAGCTAAAGTACTTTCATGTGAATGTCTATAAATACCAATAAAGCACAGTCTATTATGGAACATGTGTGAATAAAGAGCACGGTAACAATGTCTACGACTAGAGGTGATGTAACAAAGTAACACTGCAATGATTTATCTAACAAAGTAACACTGCAATGATTTATCTAACAAAGTAACACTGCAATGATTTATCTAACAAAGTAACACTGCAATGATTTATGATTCATGTAACAAAGTAACACTGCAATGATTTATCTAACAAAGTAACACTGCAATGATTTATGATTCATGTAACAAAGTAACACTGCAATGATTTATCTAACAAAGTAACACTGCAATGATTTATGATTCATGTAACAAAGTAACACTGCAATGATTTATCTAACAAAGTAACACTGCAATGATTTATGATTCATGTAACAAAGTAACACTTTACTGCAATGATTCATGTAACAAAGTAATACTGTACTGCAATGATTTATCTAACAAAGTAATACTGTACTGCAATGATTTATGTAACAAAGTAACACTGCAATGATTTATGTAACAAAGTAACACTGCAATGATTTATGTAACAAAGTAACACTGCAATGATTTATGTAACAAAGTAACACTGCAATGATTTATGTAACAAAGTAACACTGTACTGCAATGATTCATGTAACAAAGTAACACTGCAATGATTTATGTAACAAAGTAACACTGCAATGATTTATGTAACAAAGTAACACTGCAATGATTTATGTAACAAAGTAACACTGTACTGCAATGATTTATGTAACAAAGTAATACTGTACTGCAATGATTTATCTAACAAAGTAATACTGTACTGCAATGATTTATGTAACAAAGTAACACTGCAATGATTTATGTAACAAAGTAATACTGTACTGCAATGATTTATCTAACAAAGTAATACTGTACTGCAATGATTTATGTAACAAAGTAACACTGCAATGATTTATGTAACAAAGTAACACTGCAATGATTTATGTAACAAAGTAACACTGCAATGATTTATGTAACAAAGTAACACTGCAATGATTTATGTAACAAAGTAACACTGTACTGCAATGATTTATGTAACAAAGTAACACTGCAATGATTTATGTAACAAAGTAACACTGCAATGATTTATGTAACAAAGTAACACTGCAATGATTTATGTAACAAAGTAACACTGTACTGCAATGATTTATGTAACAAAGTAATACTGTACTGCAATGATTTATCTAACAAAGTAATACTGTACTGCAATGATTTATGTAACAAAGTAACACTGCAATGATTTATGTAACAAAGTAACACTGCAATGATTTATGTAACAAAGTAATACTGTACTGCAATGATTTATGTAACAAAGTAACACTGCAATGATTTATGTAACAAAGTAACACTGCAATGATTCATGTAACAAAGTAACACTGTACTGCAATGATTTATGTAACAAAGTAACACTGCAATGATTTATGTAACAAAGTAACACTGCAATGATTTATGTAACAAAGTAACACTGTACTGCAATGATTTATGTAACAAAGTAATACTGTACTGCAATGATTTATGTAACAAAGTAACACTGCAATGATTTATGTAACAAAGTAATACTGTACTGCAATGATTTATGTAACAAAGTAACACTGCAATGATTTATGTAACAAAGTAACACTGCAATGATTTATGTAACAAAGTAACACTGCAATGATTTATGTAACAAAGTAACACTGTACTGCAATGATTCATGTAACAAAGTAATACTGTACTGCAATGATTCATGTAACAAAGTAATACTGTACTGCAATGATTTAGGAGGTTTAAAAGTTACAAAAATTCAAGATGCAAAAACATCCAATAAACACATTTTGCTCATCCTAGTTAATGATTGTGCTCACATGATATTTCATGAAATATTGCAATTTAGTGGTAATTGTGCAGAGACCTATACAGTCTCTCTGTGATGTGGAAAATGTAGACCAACACTGGCATTAGGCTATAACTTTACATTTCATATGTCTATAGGATATGCCCCTCCTCCCTCCCTCTCTCTCTCACACACACACGTACGCACGCACAAACACACACACACACACACGCACGCACGCACGCACAAACGCACGCACAAACGCACAAACACACACACACACACACACACACACAGCTCTTGTTCCCTTCCTCTACACACATTCACACATAAACGTACATATACTGGGTTCTCAATGTCTCTCTCTCTCTCTCTCTCTCTCTCTCTCTCTCTCTCTCTCTCTCTCTCTCTCTCTCTCTCTCTCTCTCTCTCTCTCTCTCTCTCTCACTCCCTCTTCACTCTCTTTCACACAGCCTCTCGCTCCTCTGTTCTTTCCCTCTTTCTCATTCGGTTTCTTCTGCTTCCCACTTTCCTCTATTCTTTCTCCCTCTCCTTCTCCTCTCTCTCTCTCTCTCTCTCTCTGTTCTCTCTCTTTTCCCCAGCAGAGTAATATGATCTCTTCTATCAGGCCGACAGAGCCGTGAATCAAAAGACACACGGAGAGAAATATAGTACAAAACCTTATAGCAGCCCCACCCCCACTACACCTCCTCTCTCTCTCTCTCTCTCTCTCTCTCTCTCCCTCACTCTCTCTCTCTCATCTACAACATCCCTACCCCCCATGCCTCTCTCTCTCTCTCTCTCTCTCTCTCCTCGCTCCAATCCCTACCCCCAACCCTCTATAGCTCTCTCTCTCTCCTACATCCCCAGCCTCGATCTTCCATCTCTCACACACACTCATTGAAACACACAGGCGATAGTGATAGGACAGCTACAGCGTACAGAGCATTAGCGTTATAATGTATGTTACATAGTGCTTTCAAAAGCACTAGCTTAGATACATTATAGTATAAAAAGCCAGTCAGTCGGCTGACATCGACGATAAGGTGGATTGGAAAAGCAGCCTGTAAATGATTAGAAAGCAGTCGGTAATGACATTCTGTTCATCCCCAAAGGGAAGTTCTGGAGGTCACAGGTCAGGTTCAGCTACAGAACAGCCTCCTGGAGCTAGTAGGGGTTCGGTGCCTTGCTTAAGGACACTTCAGCAAAGGCATTTCTAACCAGTAGACCAGCCTGTTGTTGCTGAGAGGTTACGGCAGGATTCAAACCCTGCCAGAGTGAGAGCAGTCAGAAGGTTGCTGCATGAATTCTCATTCACAGCGCAGGCTATGTTGACTGTTTGTCAGGACCCCGTCCCCTTGGCATCACTTCTGAAAACACAGGGTACCCTTTACTTAAAGGAGAATTTAGTTTTTTTTAACCTGGAGCCCTCTCCTCATATTAATTATTATCTGATGACTCACCCACTGTTCTCCGCAGCGATTTACAGCGTCCTAGGCGTTGTTTTGAGATCAATAGTGTCCAAGCCAGTCCTAGAATGGAGCTCCGTCGGGGCCACATGGCAGCGTGCTGTTCCTCCATGTAAATAAGACAGTTTTATTCCCGTTTTCTACCCATATCGTCATTATATGATCCCTAAAGAAACATCAGACTGCTAATCACCCCCGGGCTATTTCCAGTAGTCTTTACAGGGATCTCATTTCCTCATTCGGGGTGAGTTTCACCAACTCTCGTCAAGTCCCGTGAGACTTTCCTGCCGGCTGGCCTGTGTACTGACTTGACGAGAGTTGGTGAAACTCCCCCCGAATGAGGAAATGAGATCCCTGTAAAGACTACTGGAAATAGCCCGGGGGTGAATAGCAGTCTGATGTTTCTTTAGGGATCATATAATGACGATATGGGTAGAAAACGGGAATAAAACTGTCTATTTACATGGAGGAACAGCACGCTGCCATGTGGCCCCGACGGAGCTCCATTCTAGGACTGGCTTGGACACTATTGATCTCAAAACAACGCCTAGGACGCTGTAAGTCGCTGCGGAGAACAGTGGGTGAGTCATCAGATAATAATTAATGTGAGGAGAGGGCTCCAGGTTAAA
Source organism: Poromitra crassiceps (assembly GCF_964638095.1). Classification (NCBI taxonomy): domain Eukaryota; kingdom Metazoa; phylum Chordata; class Actinopteri; order Beryciformes; family Melamphaidae; genus Poromitra; species Poromitra crassiceps. The sequence continues at coordinate 26,696,037 of NC_139635.1, read as the reverse complement.
AAAAACTAAATTCTCCTTTAACACACAGGGTACCCTTTACTTAACACACAGGGTACCCTTTACTTTACACACAGGGTACCCTTTACTTAACACACAGGAGGACACCCTTTTGTCTAATTTTTCAACGCCACCGGTTACGTTCCTCCACTGTTAGTTTGAAATGTCACGTCTGTTCATTTCAATATGTTGCAGTGTCTGTTGGTTATGTTTAGCTAACTAAAACAACTTGGTTAAGTTTAGGCAACTAAAGCAACTTGTTTGAGTTATGGTTTGGGTTAGGCTTAAACAACAAAAAACAAACATTAAATGTGACTTAGGGTTGAAATGTAGACTTTGAACACTCCGGGACGCGAACTCAGGTCTCCGATGTGAAAAGCTTTTTACGCCTCCAACTCCACCTTATTTGAATGTCTCACTCCCATGGCATCGATTTCAGACATAGTGGGAGTTCTGTTGGACTACCCTCCTCTAGGGGTGGGACAAAATATCAAAATATCATTAATATACACTGGCGCCATATCGAGATACCACATTCTGACATACATCCTGAAATGTGTATTTTTGACATTCGTTTATGTTTGTTGGTTTTCTGTCAAATTAAATGTGCAATGTGTAATGTGTGAAAAGATTTTAGTGAGGCATTATTTTGTATCCTTAAACATTTTAACTTCGCAGACCGGAGTCGTGGCAAGTTGCAGTCAGTCAGTGTGTGTTAACCCATTGATACCTGATGCAGAATTTGCGTGTATATCCCTCATTTGTGTGCGTATCCCTTTAAGACCTGTTAACGCGGTTTGCGGTCTTAAAGGGATACACACGCAAATGCTGCATCAGGTATCAATGGGTTAAAGAGGCACTATGCAGAATGCACTTTGTTGTATGATCGATAAATCAATCATTCCCCACTTTTTGCCTTTTTAGGGGTATTTCTTCCTCTTCGGTTACACAGATATCGCGATGTATCGTACATGGAATCTCTTGCAATGTATCGATTATCGCACAATCGCTGTATTGTTATCGAGGGCCACGTGTCGTGAGTTATGATTCCACCCCACCGCTAGCCTGCGCGTCCAGAAATGACGAGACAGGGTATCATTGGTGTGTCGCTGAGGGACTTAACAGTTAACATAGGAGCTGTTGGGAATGACAACAGTCTGGACCAGCCTATTGTTGCTGATAGGACAGGGCAGCATTCAAACCAGTCTGTCAGAGTGAGAGCAGTCAGAAAGTTTTTTAGACAACGGCGTAGGTTAGGATGACCACTCTACCAATACTCCTATCAGTTTAGTAAGTCCAGAGGCAAACACGCCAAGTTTTACACCAGCCTGTCAATTCTATACTGACATGAGGAAGTCCATGAGAGAGATAAGCTAGGATCAAAAACCAGCCGGTAAAATTATAGAAATCGAACAGTCAGTCAGAGAGAGAGAGAGAGAGAGAGAGAGAGAGAGAGGGAGAGGGAGAGATAAAGAGAGAGAGAGAGAGAGAGAGAGAGAGAGAGAGAGAGAGATAAAGAGAGAGATAAAGAGAGAGAGAGAGAGAGAGAGAGAGAGAGAGAGAGAGAGAGAGAGAGAGAGAGAGATAAAGAGAGAGAGATAAAGAGAGAGAGAGGGGGGGAGCGCAGAAAATATTCAAATCCATATCATTCTTACATTAGCCTACATGGCTGCAGCTTGCCAGAGCCTGACAGAAGAAACCATTCAAACGGTCCTTGCTATTGTAAAAACTCAATTTTAAAAACATTATTTTATACAACTAAATATGATCTAATCCTAAATACTGTAGGGTACCGTTTTTCATTTTAATCTAATTGTATTGCCAAATAACGGGATGAATAGATAGATAGATAGATAGATAGAGAGATAGATAGATAGATAGATAGATAGATAGATAGATAGATAGAGAAAGACAGACAGACAGACAGACAGACAGACAGACAGACAGACAGATAGATAGATAGATAGATAGATAGATAGATAGATAGATAGATAGATAGCTGCTCTGTATCTGACCCTGACCTTTGACCTCCCTGTGGAGGGTGCAACAGAGGATTCCCTACAGAGAGCAATTAAGTGTCACATTATTAGAGAAAGGGGGGTCATTTGTGTCAAATCTAAATAACATTATTTATGCTTCCATTTTCCTTCTCACCTTTTCCAGTCATGTCTTTTTATTCCATAATTAACTTCTCTAGCTGCATTTATCAGTTGGTCTCTATAATAAGGCGATGAATTACCACTCAATTATCAGGACTGAGGTTTTGATTAAAGTATTACGATTACATTACTGACACCAAATTCTGAATCAAATTACTTTCTGTAAGTCATCTAATGAGCGGATATGAGCTGCAGTCATTGGCTGGAGCTTAATTAAACAATTAATTAGTACTCAATTAGCATGGCTGGAAAGATAGACAGGAGGGGGGAGGTGCACAGGTTAAACAAAGCACTAAACAATAATAAGCAGGTGAACAAAAACACAATGTCAATCTCTAGACATAAAGAAATAGATGCAGGTCCTCACCTTGTTGGTCCCGAAGGCCGACTCAGGATAGGAGAGCTGCCCCAGCCTAGTGGCATCTGACGCGGCCAGAGACTGCGGAGGAGGCGGGTAAATTCTCACATCCATGGCTCAAATACGGTACATCCACTTCTGCTTCTCTCCTCTTGTCTTCCACTCTCTCACACAGGACAGGTCCTCTGGAGAGGGAAGGAGCTAACGACTAACGTTAGCTACTGCTATTCAAAAGTTGGAGGGGTTTTCAACTGTATTAATACACAGATTAATACAACTGCAGCCCAATAGACAGGGGCTAAAACGGGGGGGAAATAGTTTTCAGTTGAGTAAATATGTCGTTTTCAGGCAAAAAATAAAACGACAAAATAAATAAATAAAAGAAGAAAAATGTGTAGAATAAGCTGAAAGAGTCAGTGAAGTTTTCCTGGATGCTCTCCTCTCTCCACACACCGGTGCTTTGAGGACAAAACTTCTCGGTAAACGCACTTCTATCAGACCCACTCAAAGTCTCAAACAGAGCCAAAAGAAGCAGCCAGGTAACTGTTTTAACTCCTGTGTTGTTATATCCAGAGCTAAGTTGTTCGGACACGGAGCAATGCCTGCCTGCCTGCCTGCCTGTCTGTCTGTCGCCGGGCCGGTGTGTTTTAACGGTCGGCTCCTCGCGCTGCTGCTGCTCGGTGTTGTGGTACCTCGCGGACGATTCATACAAAGAGCTGTGTCAAGGCAGCCACGGTTAGCCACAGCGACACCGGAAAACAAGTGACATTTGCCTTCAAAATAAAAGCATACATTCGTCAATGGAAATACAAGCCCACAGATAAAGCGTTGGGAGTGCACAGAACA
>NC_139635.1:26677677-26685177 GCF_964638095.1 Poromitra crassiceps | reverse complement strand
ATACGATATATTGCCCACAAATTATCGCGATACTATGCTGTATGGATCTTTCCCCCCCACCCCTAGTGTTTACGCCCTCCAATCCACCCCGACCACAACCCCACCACACTATTTCAATAGCTCTATTACGTGTCATAACTTATATATATAAGTTATGACATATATATATACATATACACGTATCTGGAAACGTGTATCCAACGTATTTTTGGTGAATAAATGTTGATATTCTACATTATCACAATACCGACATTTTATTCCGGCGACCAGACTGGAGAGAAGGAGAGAAATAATGCATGGGGTTGCTGCCTATATAAAATTGATTGACTGATTGACTGATTGTGTCTACGACGTGTGTGTGTGTGTGTGTGTGTGTGTGTGTGTGTGTGTGTGTGTGTGTGTGTGTGTGTGTGTGTGTGTGTGAGCGAGAGAGAGAGAGAGAGAGAGAGCGAGAGAAGGCAAAAGTTAGAGAGGGAGAGAGAGAAGAGATAGTGCTGCTGACAGCCTGTCAGCTTGTATAGGCAACAATGTGACCATGAGGTCTATTCCATTTTGACAGGTTGCCCTACACACACACACACACACACACACACACACACACACACACTGAGCAATACAGAGAGAGGATAAACAAAACATAAATAAATGGGATCACGTGGGTTCAAAGTAATTGCTGGTTGTCACGGTGACAGAGAGGCGAGGTTGTCACGGTGACAGAGAGGCGAGGAGAGGGACTCTTTCATTTTTGGAGTATATGTGATCGATTAGTAGGAGGAGAGAAGATAAACTAATCAAAGGAGGAAAAAAACACCGATATCGAGGCATTATAACGTTTTTGGCTTCTAAGGGTGTTAGATTAGAAGGTTTTTAAAATGTATTGAAATGCATTGAAAATCATCCAAAATATCAAATTTTTACATTGGGATCTATGGAATCAGAGTCTCTAACTAGTTCATTGGCATTTCATGACATCATCAATGTATGTATAGCAGCTAGAAAAGCTACTGGCATTTGCAAATATGACAGAAGTGTTACAGTAAGGTGATCACATCAGATGTTGCTGGATGAAAAGACTGATACTAACGGCTTCAAAGAGTATGAGGATCAAGTGACGCAGAGTACACTTTGGACTCATGGAAGATTATACTGAGAAAGAAATGCTCTGACTCTTTTTGAGTACGTGATGTCTGAAAATGAGATTTTATAAGTGAATATGAAACCAAATCTTTGTTTTTATAAGTTCACATTCAAAGGAATACAGTACAGTACGATTTCAGATTTCAGACGGAAGCCCGTCTTTATTGTCACACGAACACGCCACTACACACACTCATGCTGACGGTGGCCGGTGAAATATGTCCTCTGCATTTGACCCATCCAGGCTTGTCCTTTCCTCCAGGGGGCAGGCCAGGAGCAGTGGTTGCTATTTCTTTCCAGCGCCCGGGGACCAACTTCAGATGTTGTCGTCACTGGTCGGATGACGATCTTCTGCATGTTTTTGGTGGGGGGTTATGTACGGAGGAGCCCCCTGGGGGGTACGGGGAGAACATGCAAACTCCACACAGAAAGGCCCTTTCGACGAGATAGCCCACCTGGGCAGTAGGCACTGAGGATATGGGGGGGTCACAACTCCAGCGCCCACAGCGTCCCAGGTGAGAATCGAACTCAGGACCTTCTAGCTGTGAGGCGACAGCGCTACCGACTGCGCCACCGTACGAAAGCAGGACGATAGCTTGTTACAAATCACTAGTAGGATGATTTATTTATTTATTTATTTATGCACGCTACATGTCGGCATAGTAGATAGAGTAAATACATTTGTAAGGTAAGTACGCAGTGCATATTTAGGCACAATTTGAATCAAGGTTTATACCGCCTGTCGCATTGTGTTTTAACTGAAGGCTGCAGGATTCACAGGCGACTCACTTCTAGAATTGACATTTTATTCACTTACAGTAAAATCTCAGTGAATTATATGTATGCTGAATTGAAGAGTGCTGATACATTTTATGGTGTAGCATTGTGGATAATCAAGAAACCTTAAATTTACGGGCAGCTCGGACGCTGCATGCAAGGCAACGGCACGTTTCTGCCACACGTCTGTCTGCAAGACAGGCATTAGCATTCGCATAATAGTAGTGGATGGAAACGCTCATAATTTTGCATTTTCTCTTGCCAATTTTTGGAAAACGTGTCTAAAATGTGCGATACATTAGGATGGAATCCCAACTATTGTCTACTGAAGTAATAAATCAAGTGAGCAGTAGGGTCATTTTCACATTGGCTTCTATACAATCAGTCTTTTTGCAGCCAGAGACTGGAGACCGTACAGTTGTCATGAACATTGAAATGAACAATAGAGACAAAAACAGTTTTTGAACCAGGTATGTAAACATGTTTATTTCTGCTGTAAATTCGGGCATTTTAACATGGAGGTCTATGGGGAATGACTCGCTTTTGCAACCAGCCTCAAAAGGCCATCCAAGGAACTGCTGTTTTTGGCACATCCGCGTTGGAGTCATTTTTCCAAGACGGAGGTTGGGGCTTGAGCAATACCCAGTCTGGCCAGTAAATTCATTAATTTTAACATTTATTGAACAATGTGTGTGTTTCGTCTAATTACAGGGCTATTTCATATGACACACTGTATACACCCACACTGTGTTTGCACACACACACACACACACACACACACACACACACACACACACACACACGCGCACACACACAACACACTCTCTTTCTCTCTCTCTCTCACTCACTCACACACATACACACACACACACACACACACACACACACACATCTAACGCCTGAGTGCTCTAACACAATGACACAGAGAGATTGATTCAGGTTCCTAACATGCCACATCCCTTCATATGAAATAATGTCATCTTCTCCTCTCTTCTCTTCTCTCCTCTTCTCTTCTCTTCTCTTCTCTCCTCTCCTCTCTTCTCTTCTCTTCTCTCCTCTCCTCTCTTCTCTCCTCTCCTCTCTTCTCTTCTCTTCTCTTCTCTCCTCTCCTCTCTTCTCTTCTCTCCTCTTCTCTTCTCTTCTCTTCTCTTCTCTCCTCTCCCCTCCTCTCTTCTCGATCTAAAGCAAATCAGTAGACTGTTAATTTTTTTAACTTTCACAAACTATCAATGAGCATTTTCTGTGTGTGTGTTTTTGCTTGCTTGTTTGTTTGTTGATTATCTTGCATTATAATGGCACAGAGACAGAAAAAACAAGAATCATTGTTTGAGAGAGAGATTAAAAAAACGTGAGAAAGAGACAGCAAGAGAGAGAGACACACACACACACACACACACACACACACAGAAACAGAGAGAGAGAGAGAGAGAGAGAGACACACACACACACACATACAGAAACAGAGAGAGAGAGAGAGAGAGAGAGACACACACACACACACACACACATACAGAAACAGAGAGAGAGAGAGAGAGAGAGAGAGAGAGAGAGAGAGACACACACACACACACAGAAACAGAGAGAGAGAGAGAGAGAGAGAGGGTCCAGACAGGGAGAAATGGAGCGCAGCACATCAATCATCAGGATGATTATTATGGCAGTTGTCATGGCAACATCCTCCCATCCCCCTCCCCCCACTCTCTCTCAAATCAATTCAAATGCACTTTAATGTCATGGCAGACATGGTAAAGATGTAACTGTAGATGAATATGGCAAGATGGCGACTATGAGAGGAAGAAGGAGAGAAACCTACTGCACACTAAAAATATTAGCGTAAGTGCTATTGTTACATTTTAACATCAATACATTACCACATTCAATTTGAGACATCACTATAATGACCATAAACAAAGAGGACCATGATCATATTACTAGCCTCTCTGTAGTTTACATTGTGTGCCACCAGGAGGAAATCCACTGGATTGCTTTACGGCACAAAACAGGAAGAGGCCGCTGTTCTTCCAGAGCAAACAGATCAAGCTTTCAGTGTTTCTGGCCCAGGGTGCGTTCTGATCAGCAAGTAGTTCCCAGCGAAGTAGACTGCACAGTGTATTCAGTGAAGTAGACTGCACAGGGTATTCAGTGAAGTAGACTGCACAGTGTATTCAGTGAAGTAGACTGCACAGGGTATTCAGTGAAGTAGACTGCACAGTGTATTCAGTGAAGTAGACTGCACAGTGTATTCAGTGAAGTAGACTGCACAGGGTATTCAGTGAAGTAGACTGCACAGTGTATTCAGTGAAGTAGACTGCACAGTGTATTCAGTGAAGTAGACTGCACAGTGTATTCAGTGAAGTAGACTGCACAGGGTATTCAGTGAAGTAGACTGCACAGTGTATTCAGTGAAGTAGACTGCACAGTGTATTCAGTGAAGTAGACTGCACAGGGTATTCAGTGAAGTAGACTGCACAGGGTATTCAGTGAAGTAGACTGCACAGGGTATTCAGTGAAGTAGACTGCACAGTGTATTCAGTGAAGTAGACTGCACAGTGTATTCAGTGAAGTAGACTGCACAGGGTATTCAGTGAAGTAGACTGCACAGTGTATTCAGTGAAGTAGACTGCACAGGGTATTCAGTGAAGTAGACTGCACAGTGTATTCAGTGAAGTAGACTGCACAGTGTATTCAGTGAAGTAGACTGCACAGTGTATTCAGTGAAGTAGACTGCACAGGGTATTCAGTGAAGTAGACTGCACAGTGTATTCAGTGAAGTAGACTGCACAGTGTATTCAGTGAAGTAGACTGCACAGGGTATTCAGTGAAGTAGACTGCACAGGGTATTCAGTGAAGTAGACTGCACAGTGTATTCAGTGAAGTAGACTGCACAGGGTATTCAGTGAAGTAGACTGCACAGTGTATTCAGTGAAGTAGACTGCACAGGGTATTCAGTGAAGTAGACTGCACAGTGTATTCAGTGAAGTAGACTGCACAGGGTATTCAGTGAAGTAGACTGCACAGGGTATTCAGTGAAGTAGACTGCACAGTGTATTCAGTGAAGTAGACTGCACAGGGTATTCAGTAAAGTAGAATGCACAGTGTATTCAGTGAAGTGGACTGCACAGGGTATTCAGTGAAGTAGACTGCACAGGGTATTCAGTGAAGTAGACTGCACAGGGTATTCAGTGAAGTAGACTGCACAGGGTATTCAGTGAAGTAGACTGCACAGGGTATTCAGTGAAGTAGACTGCACAGTGTATTCAGTGAAGTAGACTGCACAGGGTATTCAGTGAAGTAGACTGCACAGTGTATTCAGTGAAGTAGACTGCACAGTGTATTCAGTGAAGTAGACTGCACAGGGTATTCAGTGAAGTAGACTGCACAGTGTATTCAGTGAAGTAGACTGCACAGTGTATTCAGTGAAGTAGACTGCACAGTGTATTCAGTGAAGTAGACTGCACAGGGTATTCAGTGAAGTAGACTGCACAGTGTATTCAGTGAAGTAGACTGCACAGTGTATTCAGTGAAGTAGACTGCACAGGGTATTCAGTGAAGTAGACTGCACAGGGTATTCAGTGAAGTAGACTGCACAGCGTATTCAGTGAAGTAGACTGCACAGTGTATTCAGTGAAGTAGACTGCACAGTGTATTCAGTGAAGTAGACTGCACAGGGTATTCAGTGAAGTAGACTGCACAGGGTATTCAGTGAAGTAGACTGCACAGTGTATTCAGTGAAGTAGACTGCACAGTGTATTCAGTGAAGTAGACTGCACAGTGTATTCAGTGAAGTAGACTGCACAGGGTATTCAGTGAAGTAGACTGCACAGTGTATTCAGTGAAGTAGACTGCACAGTGTATTCAGTGAAGTAGACTGCACAGGGTATTCAGTGAAGTAGACTGCACAGGGTATTCAGTGAAGTAGACTGCACAGTGTATTCAGTGAAGTAGACTGCACAGTGTATTCAGTGAAGTAGACTGCACAGGGTATTCAGTGAAGTAGACTGCACAGTGTATTCAGTGACGTAGACTGCACAGGGTATTCAGTGAAGTAGACTGCACAGGGTATTCAGTGAAGTAGACTGCACAGTGTATTCAGTGAAGTAGACTGCACATGGTATTCAGTAAAGTAGAATGCACAGTGTATTCAGTGAAGTGGACTGCACAGGGTATTCAGTGAAGTAGACTGCACAGGGTATTCAGTGAAGTAGACTGCACAGGGTATTCAGTGAAGTAGACTGCACAGGGTATTCAGTGAAGTAGACTGCATAGGGTATTCAGTGAAGTAGACTGCACAGTGTATTCAGTGAAGTAGACTGCACAGGGTATTCAGTGAAGTAGACTGCACAGGGTATTCAGTGAAGTAGACTGCACAGTGTATTCAGTGAAGTAGACTGCACAGGGTATTCAGTGAAGTAGACTGCACAGTGTATTCAGTGAAGTAGACTGCACAGGGTATTCAGTGAAGCAGACTGCACAGGGTATTCAGTGAAGTAGACTGCACAGTGTATTCAGTGAAGTGGACTGCACAGGGTATTCAGTGAAGTAGACTGCACAGGGTATTCAGTGAAGTAGACTGCACAGTGTATTCAGTGAAGTAGACTGCACAGTGTATTCAGTGAAGTAGACTGCACAGTGTATTCAGTGAAGTAGACTGCACAGGGTATTCAGTGAAGTAGACTGCACAGTGTATTCAGTGAAGTAGACTGCACAGGGTATTCAGTGAAGTAGACTGCACAGTGTATTCAGTGAAGTGGACTGCACAGGGTATTCAGTGAAGTGGACTGCACAGTGTATTCAGTGAAGTAGACTGCACAGTGTATTCAGTGAAGTAGACTGCACAGGGTATTCAGTGAAGTAGACTGCACAGTGTATTCAGTGAAGTAGACTGCACAGTGTATTCAGTGAAGTAGACTGCACAGGGTATTCAGTGAAGTAGACTGCACAGTGTATTCAGTGAAGTAGACTGCACAGGGTATTCAGTGAAGTAGACTGCACAGGGTATTCAGTGAAGTAGACTGCACAGTGTATTCAGTGAAGTAGACTGCACAGTGTATTCAGTGAAGTAGACTGCACAGTGTATTCAGTGAAGTAGACTGCACAGTGTATTCAGTGAAGTATACTTCACAGGGTATTCAGGGAAGTAGACTGCACAGTGTATTCAGCGAAGTAGACTGCACAGGGTATTCAGCGAAGTAGACTGCACAGTGTATTCAGCGAAGTAGACTGCACAGTGTATTCAGCGAAGTAGACTGCACAGTGTATTCAGTGAAGTAGACTGCACAGGGTATTCAGTGAAGTAGACTGCACAGTGTATTCAGTGAAGTAGACTGCACAGTGTATTCAGTGAAGTAGACTGCACAGGGTATTCAGTGAAGTAGACTGCACAGGGTATTCAGTGAAGTAGACTGCACAGGGTATTCAGTGAAGTAGACTGCACAGGGTATTCAGTGAAGTAGACTGCACAGGGTATTCAGTGAAGTAGACTGCACAGGGTATTCAGTGAAGTAGACTGCACAGGGTATTCAGTGAAGTGGAATGCACAGGGTATTCAGTGAAGTAGACTGCACAGGGTATTCAGTGAAGTAGACT
>NC_139635.1:26625177-26675177 GCF_964638095.1 Poromitra crassiceps | reverse complement strand
CAGACCTGATGTGAAAATGTGCATCGATGAGAGAGCAGCTGCGTGGGCGAGTGCAGATTTTGCTGTAGTGATATTTTTCTATATGTTCTGTTCCATGAGCCACAGAAGGCAAGGCACGTTTATTTGTATATAGCACATTTCATACACAGAGGCAATTCAAAGTACTTTACATAAAATGGATAAGATCCATTGATCCAAAAGGTCACAGTGCAGAATTATTAACATATTTTTTACTTTGTGAGTGAATTCATATGCATACTTGCATCTTAAATTATGCACTATGCAACGATTGTGAATGAATTCTGCAAGTGTGTTTTTACTGGTTCAAATTGAATCCTCTCTTTTTCCTGCATCTACTTTGAATCTATCTAAGTCACAGAATGCGTTCTCTTGGTCATCTTACCTCAGTTCAAGTCCGGGTAGTGGAGCGGTAGATTCCCTGCCTACCAACACGTCTTACCTCCGGCTTGGTCGGGCGTCCATACAGGCACGATTGGCCTGAGGGGTGGGAAGCCAGATTAGGGGTATGTGTTCTGGTCGCTGCACTAGCGGGTTAGGTGTGGGGGTGGGAGAGGTTAGGTTTAGGCGTGGGGGGTGAGAGAGGTTATAGGTTTAGGGTTGGGGTCTGGGTTAAGGTTAGGGTTAGAGGGTCTGAGGTGGTCGGAAGACCCCATGAAGGGTCGACCCTTCTGGTCGCTAGTGCAGCGACATACCCCTAATCTGGCTTCTCACCCTCAGGCCAACCCCCAAAAGTTTCCATTTAACAATTTCACACAAACAATTCTTTCCATTTCACAATTTTGGAGCCGAATTTGTGAAATAGAAACGTTTTTAGGCTGTGGACAAACGTTTCTGTTTAACATTTTTTTGGAGACTGGCTGCCCCAGCCGGTTCCCACTGCATGAAAATGAAGTGAGCAATAGATTATGTCTAAGCTGGGAACCCTAATTGCACATAATTTGAGAAAAAAGAATCAGACGCCCCCAATCCAAATATACACAAAAGTGACCTACAGATGGCTTTATGTCTAAATGAAAAACTTGTGGACGAATTAAGATTTTGATAACTGGCTGGTGTCTTGTTTCAACCAATAATGAAGGCAGAGTCTGTCTATTTCACACTTTGTTTAGCCAAGATTGATATAAGCTTGGTCCCTGATCCATGTTCTGTGTTACTGCAGTAGCTAGTGAGTATTCACATCTTGACTTTGTGCATTTTATATGCTTTTGAGTGCATTTTCCTTTAAAGGAACACATTTCTGGGACTTACAAGATGAGATCACAGACTGACACTCTCTGCACAGCAGGTGAATAATGTGGTTGCTCACCTGAAACAGTTCCAAAATAAACCTACATCAGCCATACTGAGTTCATGTTTTTTTATATTATTAATCTACAGGCCACATAGCCTAATTAAAAAAAAAACACGTTTTATTACTAAAGGGTCAGTCTTCTTAGTTGACCTACTATCACTCAGCATTCATGCGGTCAACTTCCGGCCTGTTGTTGCTACGCAACGCTGGATTGCGGGGGTCTTGTATAGACGGTTTTCACCAGCTGCAACCCCACAGCATTTCCTTTTTCTCAGCTTCTTCTTCTGTGTTTTATGGCGGTTGGCATCCTTAATGTTGCATTATTACCGCCACCTGAATTGTATCAGCTTCACAGTGCTAACTATTGACAGTGTCCACTTTCTCAGCTGTTCAGGGGAAAACACTGACATAGCCTACTTCTATTTCTATTTTTTTTATTTTTTTTAATGTAAAGATAGGCCTATGCGTGCAATAACGTACTGATAGTCAGCTTACTCTGTAACATGTAGCTTTTATTAGCCTCTCAGGCTAGCTCCGCGGACCAGACAACAACACTTCCTACTACCCAGCGTGTGCACGTCTTTCCGACAGGGGTGGTTGTTATGGCAACTATCATCAACAACAACAACAACAACAACTACTAACTACTACAATACATAAAGACCGAAATAGGCTACGTTGTTAATGTGTCTGTCAGAGACACGGTCTAACGTTAACATTTAATATGAGCCGAATATCAGCCTGCGCTCACCTATGTATACAGGAAGTAAACCGGATATTCAGGTGGGTTGTGATGGTTGTTATTGTTGTCAAGTTAAAACCATCTATAGGCAGAATCACCAGAAACGGTCAAATGCCATGTTGGCCTTAATATTCTTAAATCAATCAATCAATTCTGGTTAATATGAAATGAAGCAGAATGGATTAAAAACCAAAGCTCACACCACGTCCACGTTCATCGGTAAGACTTGTTGTTGACGGTTGTTGACCCCCGCTTCGGGTTCGCGTGACGTCAGGCTGTCTGAAAGAATAGTGTACGCTAAAGTGTAGTAGCATGGAGCCCAGGAGCCAGTGATCTGCCGGGGACACATAGAGGATGTTTGGTAGGTTATACTCATCATTTAACAGGTCAGTTGACCCACACACTCTCCTATACGGTGCGACGGGATAGTATTCCTTTAAATGAAATCAATGCAAGCGGAGTGGAGTGAATCATTTCTCCCTACATCAGCTGCAGACTTGACAAAAATACATCTAAAGGAGGTGAGAGGCTGCAGAGTCAAATATAAATGCAAGACAAATTCTGCGGCAGACCATTTTATGTACAGCAGACTGCATCGCAAAAGAGTCAAACGCTTTGATGGATGACATTTAGCTAAGTTTACTTTCTCTGTCTGTGTCTGTGTGTGTGTGTGTGTGTGTGTGTGTGTGTGTGTGCGTGTGTGTGTGTGTGTGTGTGTGTGTGTGCGTGTGTGTGTGTGCGTGCGTGTGTGTGTGTGTGTGTGTGTGTGTGTGTGTGTGTGTGCGTGTCTCTCTCTCTCTCTCTCTCTCTCTCTCTCTCTCTCTCTCTCTGTTTTCTGGGTCTGTGCTCTGACACAATTACACTTCAGCTCCTATCGACTCTCTGGATGCTCCACTGCACGCCAGGAATGGACACGGACACGCGCGCGCGGCACGCACGCACGCGCGCACGCACGCACGCACGCACGCACGCACGCACACGCACACACACACACACACACACACACACACACACACTCTCTCTCTCTCTCTCTCTCTCTCTCTCTTCACTACCCCCGATGAGGGTAGGATTCACATTCGATGTATATTTTCTTCAGACATTTTCTTCAGACTAATTAATCAATTAATTAATTGGTCAATGGTTAAAAAAAGCAGTTTTAGTCCTTATATAGTTGATTTCGCCCGTTCATGGCTGCAAAAAGAAGTCGGATTCAATGGGTCTTGAATCAAGTCTTCAGTATAGCATGATGTTTATTTTGTAAATTATTATTAAATTATGATCACATTTTGAGTAAAACAGCAGGGTGTCTTGGGGCACAATTGTTATTAAAATGTCAGTGTCAGATGTCAGTGTTAATCACACCCCTGGAGAAGTGGGTATACTCTTAATTTATGCCCCCCAATTTTTTTTCAAGCGGCCCATAAAGCAAAAGATAAACGCTGTTATAAACAGACATCACAATTGCTTGAGTGATATCACTGATGACATCACAATTGCTCAAGTGACATCACTGATGACCTTCCTGTTGACATCACAATTGCTCAAGTGACTGACATCACTGGTAACATCACTGATTACATCACAATTGCTCGAGTGACATCGCTGGTGGTGACATCACAATTGCTCGAGTGATAGCTTTGTTCACAGCATCGCATCCCCTCCACAGATGAGGAAGCCTGAACCTGTCATCACTGGTTCTATCACTGGTGAGAGAATAAGGTTGCTTTCACACTGGCGCCCCGCTACCGTTCCCGAGCACATTAAAGGAGAACTTACCTCCAAAACACTTTTTTTCAGCTTTTAACCAATATATATGACTTTGGGGGTGATGTGTGAAGAATTCTGGTCAGAATTTCCACATTTGACACCAAACTGTTGCCATTTTACCATTTGTATCATTTTTCAGCAGCATATCTGGCATAAGCGCCCTCTAAAGGTGGAAAACTGCTTTTTTTTGTGCCCTCAAATGAATGGGATATTTGGTACAACCTGACGTCACGGTGGGTTTAGCGCGTGCATCTGGTGCATCTCCAAAGCCTATACAACTAGGCAAGATGGAAAAACCTTACTTAGTATCAGGCTCCAGAGGGCTCTAACTGAAGTAAAAAAAAAATCTGTTTGCTCTTAAAATACTGAACCAAACGTCGTCAAAGTTGGCACATGTCTTAATTATAGTTAGTTTCCCGCTGAATGTGTCATTACTTTATTGATATCTTACCTGGATAAGCTCGAATGATGATGTTTATATTATCAGTCCGAGTTGCAAGCACTGAGAGTCGTACTGTTACATGGACGAGCCCCAAGCTCCGCGGGCGCGCGCAGCAGGCCAGCAGCAGCTGGGCTCTCTGTGCTCTGAGAGCAGCAGAGCAGTCTGATATTTCCGCAAACAAATATGGTCGCAGTTTAGCGCACATGTAAAATATAACGCTATACTACGACGTGACAACGTGACAAAGCTTCTCTAAACACATCGGCTACTATCATATTTCCCTGCATCCCTCCTACTGAGATTATATCGGTAATGATTTTGGACAGACTGAATGCGCGGAGAAGGAGGAGAGATCTGCACTGCAGCTGTGCCCTCTGAGAGACACTCGCCTCGCTCCGACTACTGTGCCCGTCTGTGAAAAGCGTCCTGTCCAGTCGCACCTTCGCAAACAGATGCGGGATTCCCTCAATCCTGTACCCAATCTCAGACTGTATTCTCTAAATCGCACACCAGCTATTTCTGTCTACGTGGAGAAATCTCGCATTGTGTTACCCCAGAGCGAGAGGTTTGTCCTCACTGTGTGCTGTGTGCTGCGAGCAGCGAGGCTCTTAACGTAAGTTTAGACAAGCCACATGCAAGCCACGCACACACACATGGGACAAAATGGGACAAAAATAATTAAATTTCTAGTTCGCCACTGAATGGCCAAATTGATATAACTATCAACCATTTCAGGATTTTCTGTTTCCATACAGGCCACCAGCGTTGGCTAGTTGATGATATTTATAAAGATATCGCCCCTCTCAAATAAATTATTTTTTAGGCAGTAGGCAAACTGTAATGGCGTCGATTTCCGAAAAAAAATCTTGACTTAACACAGCCAAAGAGTCTAGTATAGACAAGAGTATATGTCATTTCTTGGTTTTTTCAATAGGTATTTTCAAATCACTGTTCTAATACATATCTAGGGGGTAAGTCCTCCTTTAAGGTCCTCAGATCGAACTGACTGATGATCATCACTGGTCTGGTGACATCACAATTGCTAGAGTGACATCACTAATGACATCACTGATGACATCACAACTGCTCAAGTGACAGCTTCCTTCACTGTAGAGGTAAACTGGACCTGTGGTGCCCTCACAACAACATGTCGATCCCGACAGGGGATTGGAAGATGGCCAAGTCTATTTATGAATTCTCAGCGATGGACATTGACGGCAATATGGTGTCCCTTGGGAAATACAGGGGAACGTTGTCATCATCACCAACGTTGCCTCTAAATGAGGTAAAACCAAAGTAAACTACTCGCAGTTTGCAGAGATGCACGCCAAGTACGCTGAGAGCGGTTTAAGCATCCTTGCCTTCCCCCTGCAACCAGTTTCTGAACCAGGAGCCCGGTACTGAATCTCAGATCAAGGAGTTCGCCAGATCCTACAAGGCCCAGTTCCACATGTTCAGTAAGATCAGTGTGAACGGAGACGATGCCCCCCCACTGTGGAAGTGGCTGAAGGAGCAGCCCAACGGGCGAGGCTTCCTGTTCAACGGTATCAAGGGGAATTTCACCAAGTTTTTGATGAACAAAGAGGGCCAGGTGATGAGGAGATACAGCCTCATGGATAATCCAAGTGTGGTGGAGAAGGATCTTCTTATCTACTTGTGATGATGATTCTTCGGCGACATTAGTTTCATGAGTTGGTCTTGCACCATTTCTCATTACTCGCAGGAGAGGCCACGTGGAGGCTGTCGTCTTCTCCCCCAGTTGGCCATCTGACGATACACGAAAGAAGAAGAAGAAGAAGAATCTACTTGTAATTGCATAGCGACTGACTGATGCCTCACTTACTGAGTGATAGCCCATCCCTTCATCTGTCCATCCCATCCATCCCCTCATCCTTCCTATCTCCACCACTCTCCAAAGCACCAGAGCAGTGACGGTCTGTCTGTAAAGCCACCTGGCGGACAGGACAGACCTGATGAAAATGGCGTGCAACCAACCTCCTGGGAGGATGACCAACCTTTGATTTATTTGGTCCACAGGAGAGAAGGAATAGGAATCCCTAAACCAGTGGTACTCAACTTGCAGCCCGGGGCCCAGATGCGGCCCGCGACAGGGTGCAGAGTGGCCCCCCTGACCCTTTTCTAATAATTTCACGTTCATTTTCATTGTGAATTAGAATCTAATTCACAATAAAAACTCACGTGAAATAAAGTTTGACTGAGCTCCAGCTAAATTGTCAAATACCGGCGTCCGCTCGCTACCCAGGCACCTACCTATCTATGTACTATGTGTGCACAACATTGTCAGACTGAAACTCCGGCTGACACCCCAAAAACCTACAATCCGCTACAGAAAAATGTATATCGTTTGTTTATTACCTGGCCCCTTATCATTTCACGAATGTGGCCCCTGGGCAAAGCAAGTTGAGTATCCCTGCCCTAAACCCTCCAGTAGCTGTTCTCACAGTCTGTTGTAGTCACGCAATTTGTAGCATTGTTCATAATAAAACACGTTTTGTTGTGTAAAGTAAAGAGACTACTCTTGCATATTTAATTTGTGCAAAAATGGGCCAGTAGTATTTGCACATCTTCACTTACTTCTAACGTTACTGTTTGATTACAGGGAGTGAGGATCATTAACGCGTTGGTCATTTCAGGCCACATGGCTCTGACATAGCTCCTTATCACAAGGATGCCAGTTAGGAGATGGACATCACTTTTAAGGTAGTTTCACTTGCCAGACTCTACAACGGGGGTAAAGCTCTGTTTATCTTTACAACCAAACCAAGTACCAAGCAGGCACATTCCAAGATCCAATCGTTTTCAACATGTAGCAACAAGCTAGCATTGTTGATAATGTTTCACAGCGGCGCAGGCATTTGAGATCGACAGATTCGACACGGAGGGAGCGGAAAGGAAATCCATATATGGTCGTAGCCAGTCAGTCAGAGCGGGTCGGAGCCAATGGCAGAGGTTGCAGGGAGCAGAAAATGGACTTTCTTCCACTGCCGTCTGAAATGATCGGCACTCTGCACCAATGGCAGAGCTGATACCAGCAGCCTGTTTCCATGCAGCCAGACTTCTGGTGAAGTCTGGTAAGCGAGACTACTTTTATGGCATCAACCACCTCTTTAGCAAAGCCATACAGTCTTATTTGAGCTTTATTAATTTCTACACATTGAGTCACCTGACCTCTGCTGGTCTGTCTCCTCTAATCTGTGCCTTTTGGCTCTGTTAAAGAGATCATGCATGCATTCAGAAGTTACAGGACAGTTGGCTACAGGAGACTTTTTAAATAACTCAAAGATAATATACTGCCCCACTGCAAACTGTCGTTTGGCGACAGATCAAATGTGCCTGCAAAAACATGTCCAGAAGAAGGTAACATTTGGAGGATTTGCTTGCGGATAAGGTGGATAATCTGTTGCCCCCGCCTTACAATGGCCTCAGTGTTCACATCAAACTTAAGATGGTCGTCCAAAGAAATACCTTTTCATTATGGCTTTTGGCTCATTTGGCTGCATCTCTGTTACGTCTAAAGTCAATAATCAGTTCCTTGGATTGAGACAGGTTTAAGTCTAAGAAGTTATCATCACACCAGGAAATTAAATCAGTGAGAGCATTACCGTGGTCTGATTCTGAACCGCAGAGGGGGGGACTGAGAGTGCTGTTAGAAAGGTTCCTGCAAATAGTGATGTATGACATCACAATGGGGGAGCCACAGGACAGCGATGACCTCACAATGAGTGTGATGATGACGATGTCACACAGCGATGACGTCATCACCAGTAGCACAAAGTGACATCATCGGATCTCTCTCTCTCTCTCTCTAGCCTGGTTGTTATTCAGAGATGATTTCACTTGCATACAGCCAGTTCTCCACTGGACCTCCACGATGGTGCCAGACGCTGTGAGATATTTGTGACACAACTGCAAAGCGACATAATGAAATGCTTGATGCCATAGCAGGGTGGGGTTGTAGCTCTGGAGGTCAATGCCCTGACCTCTGAGGTGCTGCTCTATATGATTCACTTCCCACCCCTCTGCACAAGTTTCTCTCCTCCCTCCTCTACTTTCTCAGCAGCACCCACCTCACACACACACACACACACACACGCACACGCACACGCACACGCACACGCACACACACACACACACACACACCTCTGTCTCCAACTCCTCTTCCTCTGTCTTCCTCACCCCGCTCTCCCTCCCTCCCTCCCTCTCTCTCTCTCCCTCTGTATTGTGCTGTGGTCACTCAGGAGTTAATGATGTCTGTCCTAATGTGGCCAAGGGCACAATGGACACAGACACACACACATACATGGACGAACACACACGCCCGCACACACACACACACACACACACACACACACACACACACACACACACACACACACACACACACACACACACACACACACACACACACAAGGTCAATAGTGAGAGGGGTCAGACAGATGGCCAGGTTAACAAACAGCAGGAGAATTGCAAACAATAACGGGCGCACACCCACACACACCCACACACACACACACACACACACACACACACACACACACACACACACACACACATACGTACACCCACACCCAAACATTGTATCACTATTCTTGTGAGAAATTTCACTGACTACATTCAATAACCCAGAACCCTGGCTAACGTTGACGTAATCCTAATATGAACCTAATTCTAACACACAAACGCACGAAGGTGCTCTTGGAGCCTACTGGGGAGCTGAGGTCCCCTGAGAACTGATTCCTTCAAGGGCCTTTTTCCCCTGTTTGCATTCGCATCGCCAATACGAACACTGAAGTGACGTGAGCTAGCTGACAGTTAGCATGCTAACCGCTAGTAGCTTCACAGCAAAGCAAGTAATGGTGCATGTCCACCAGGGCGGGGAGTTGTACGCGTCCCATGGAGACAGCTGTGCAATGCATTGTGGGGCAGGCGGGGAGTTCCGCGAGCCTGGAGCGGGCACCGCGCGCCTGCTCATTTGCATACGTATTGAGCCAGATACTTTGTGCAAATGAGGACTGTGTCCCGCGCCTCCCGAACTCGTATCTGATCTTTTAAACGAACGATTCTAAACCCGAAACAAAGGCACAGGGAGACACAGCATGGCCTGTTGTATACATGTGATCAGAAACACATTTCGCCCAGTGGTTTTAATATAGGAAGAGAACATTTCAAATTTGCCGCCATGTTTTTTCTACGCTTCAAACCGTGGAGGACAGCCCACAATGTTCATCCAATCAGGTGCAGTAAGGAACAAACATCGAGCCCACCCACAAGCGTGCGATTCTGTGGAAGCGGGGAGGTCGGACGTGAAAACACACGCTGTTGTGGACATGTACCGATAAGAGTTTACAGGGGATTGATAGCCAACTACTTGGACTAATAATTAGCTAGCTACCATTAGCTTTCACACACAAAAATAGCAAGTTAGTGATGTTACCGCTTCTGGCATTTCTAGAAGTTCAAGAATGTTCCTCTGGTGCTAGGCTACCTAGAAAATAAATAAAGTCTGCACACTGAAGGTAAAACTCCCAGTCAGTTTATTGAGTTTATACCATTGACTGTTTATACCTACCCTGTTTATACCTACCCTGTAGGAGATTTAAAAAAAATCCCTCAAAACGGCGTTCTAACAACAAACGCCTTTTGAAAGCCTTATTTGGCATGCCCTGGCATGTGGGTGGAATATGGTAGGCACAGTCGAGCTGAACCCAAAAATGACTTTTCTTTCATTTTAGTTCAAATACCTGGGTATAGAGTACACCTATTTAATAATGTATGCCAAAAAAAATCACAAAAATCAAATTTCTTTAGTTTTTCACACTTTTTCACATCAAAAGTAAATTTTTCAAGATTTCATTCATAACAGTAATCTACAGTTTGCTGACGTCACCTAGTACTATCAAATGTCTACCCCATTTCAACCAATCATATCACGACATGGCAGCTCTCAATCAAATCTTCATTTCAGGATAATTTTCTCTTCCAAATGAAGGGGAAAATGGCACCTAGTGCCTGTCATCTGGCAGAATTTCTATCCCATAAAAACTAACTACTAACTTGGCCAATTGTATGGAACATACTAAATAAATCAAACGGTAATGTCTGAGAATGCAAAGAAATGTAACTGGCTTGTTAAAACTCGCATTCCAGGAATATTGTATTTACCGCAATAGCGATAATGGCGAATTCTGTATGCCGAATATACATAGGTGGAGTTTGACTTTTAGCTCTGGGGGGGCCACTTCTGCAGGAGACACATATTTGCAAAAAACATTTGGCCGTTTTACATTTGAAATGTTGCCCGTTTGAAGTCATATTTAGAGGAATATCTCATTTTAAGGCTGGCATCATCATGGTCTCTCTCTAATTATTGTTTAATTAAGTATAAGAATGGAAATATAAGAAATATTAGAATATGAGTAGAATTACAGAACATGAATACTCATTATTGTATGTTTAGTAATGTAATGTATATTATATAGTGCTTCACTGTTCACTGTTGCTTTTGACCGTGCTCAAAGACACTTTACAAATACAGGATAAAACAACTTTAATAAAGAGAGAAAATATTAAAATAGATGAGAGAGAGAGAGAGAGAGAGAGAGAGAGAGAGAGAGAGAGAGAAATATTATAGGTCAAAAGCAACAGTAAAAAGGGCTTTTTTGGAAAGATGACATACAATGAGTATGAAAGACAATGAGTTTTGGCCTGTCAGATGTGACTGGGGAGGGCATTCCAGAGGGAGGGGGCGGCTGCAGCAAGGCCCTGTCAGAGACCCCCCTGTCACAGCTTTAGCAAAGAGATACCTGTGATTCTTGTCAAAGTGTATATAAATTGTATGATCATATTCTGCCAGACAGTGAGATGGAGATTTACAATGGGGAGCATTTTTTTTTTTTTTACGACTGGGGGGGGGGGGGGGGGGGGGGCAGGCCCCCCTGGCCCCGCCATTAACTCCGCCCATGCGAATATATGAAACAATATTTTTTGGATCACTGTAAAGCCACAGGATAGTAAAGAGGATAATGATGATGTGTGTAGTTTTTCATAGATCTAGCCTCTTCTCTTTTGCTCTCAAAGTGCACCAGATTTATTCATTTTACTTTCAAACGTACACACTTTTCTTCCCGGGGGACCCGCCCCCCTGGACCAGCCTTGTGGGTTATGCATTGCTGTGTCATCGTTCACCCCCTGGTTGCAAAGCCTAGAATCGCCCATGTGCGCCGAGCCACACAGCACCTGGGCGCTGTTCGCAGTGCTGAACTGGACACTGGTGCCTGCAGCAGTGCTGAACTGGACACTGGTCCCTGCAGCAGTGCTGAACTGGACACTGGTCCCTGCAGCAGTGCTGAACTGGACACTGGTCCCTGCAGCAGTGCGCTGCAGAGAAACCCTTATTAGCAAGAGGCATGTCGTCTTTTATACTGTCTTTCTTTGGCCCACCTGCTCATCTGTGTAGGCCCACTGACACTCCTCCATTTCTCTCTCCTCATCTTTCAGCATGCCCATCGCTGCCCATCTTTCATGTCGTCACAGCGCTCCCTGCTGACCACCAGAGGAACTGCGACTGGCTGCTAGAAGAAAATAGCCATACTCTTACTTACAGAAAAGTAAAAAAAATTGTAAAGGGAAAGGAATGATAATTTGGCCTGGAGGTTGTAGAAATTAGATGATGCTCTTTGGGAGAGGGGAGCTGTATCAAGGATAAAAAGAAATGCTCAAAGCCTTCCCAAGTTCCAATAATGTTCAGTGGAATGAAATATTTCAGGCTGAGATTTGGTTCATATGGACCAGGTCGTCCTCACAAAGAAAACGACAACATTGGTTGATTTATAAAGGACCAGTGTGTAAGATTTATGGGGATCTATTGGCAGAAATGGAATATAATATTCATAAGTATGTTTTAATTAGTGTATAATCACCTGAAAATAAGAATCATTGCGTTTTTGTTACCTTAGAATGGACTCTTTATAGGGAGCGGGTCCTCTTCCATGGAGCCCGCCATGTTTCTACAGTAGCCCAGAACGGACAAACAAAAACACTGGTTCTAGATATGGCCTTTCATGTTTTTCGTTAGCTTCACAGTGGGGGGGGGGGGGGGGGGGGGAGGTGCTGCACTGTGTGTGAAGCGCTGCATTCATCACACAGGCAGAGAGAGAGAGAGAGAGAGAGAGAGAGAGAGGGAGATGGAGAGAGAGAGAGAGAGAGAGAGAGAGTGAGAGAGAGAGAGAGAACCTGGCAGCTGCTGCACTAATTTATTGGCAAATGCCTCCCATGGCCAGGAAAAGTTGCCAAATTTGTCGCTAGATGCTTTGGATAAATTAAGTCGCCAGGGGGGGTCTGAAAAGTATAGCTAAATATAGCGACAAAGTTGCCAAGTTGGCAACACTTGAGTTCTCCTACATGTTGTTTGGAAGGGGAGGGTGAGGGTGGGCTTAGTCTCAACGCCAGACCCATGAGACTTCTTACACTGATACACAGATCGCTCTCTGTTGTGGTAGTATGTGATTCAACGTCATATTTGAGCATGGGGAGAGACTAGGGTGGCTAGTTGCTTGCAATCGGCAACCTAGTTTACACGTCTTTATATTCACTAGACAGACACAGTCACACACACATGCACATGCACACACACACACACACACACACACACACACACACACACACACACACACACACACACACACACACACACACACACACACACACACACACACACACACTAAGGTTACCAGACGTCCCCGATTTTCGGGGACAGTCACCGATTTTGGTGACCTGTCCCCGGCTGGAGCTGTCCCCGAAAATGTCCCAGATTTTCTACTCCTCGTCTGCGGCAGAGATTACTGTCTTTCAGAGGCCCTAGCAGGCTCATTTTTAAAGCTAGAGTGAATATACTGGTATCATATGAAACTAGAGGACCTAAAGCATTCATTGGCCACAACCATGCTTGTCAGGAAGGGGACTAAATAATGCTCCAAACTTAAGCAAAGTTTTGGATTGTCCCTTTTTTGTATTTCGTAGATTATAACATTGGATATTTTAATGATATATTGACTGCCGAACTGGAAATGTCCCAGATATTCATTTCAGAAATCGGGTCACCTTAAAACACACACACACACACACACACACACACACACACACACACACACACACACACACACACGCACACAGCGCGCAACTACTGTGAGGGGAAACCTTTTTATTCTTCCTGTGCTGTAATGCCTGCTTTCTACCAGGTGAGGGTAGCATACACAAGAACAATATAATGCATCCTCCTTTTCTCCAAGCCTTTAGCCTGCTATAAAGACACTATAGAGTGCAGGGTCACAGAGTAGCAGATTAAGACACATAATAATGGCATGTATAATCCCTTACAGATATTGATATTTAGTACAACCCAATTGCCAGAATAAAATGTCGGATTGTATGTGTTAGAGAATGGAATTTCAACCACTCTTCATCCGCTAATGTAATATACATAACAATATAAACCAAATGAAGTTGAAGCCAGGAGCCAGAAAGATGTCTTATGAAAGTATATTTATTACCATAACATTCTCCAATACACTGTGTTATAGGAGAGACTGAATCTCAATGTACCATCTGATCAATGTACAGAGTCCAAATATTCAGCCGCGATGTCACAATTTGACATACGCTTTATAGGCAAAGGAAGGCAGAGAGAAACAGAGAGAGAGGAGGGGGGATGACTTGACTTGGAGCCTACAGGGCTGCCTGTCTGTATCAGCAAGGTCAACCTCATGCAGTGGGTGAAAGTCTGTTTTGACCTCTATGTGCTGTGGAGCAGAGGGTGAAGAAATATCCTCCTATGTATGTGCGTCTCCATTTCTGCATGTGTGAGATGTCTTATGACCAATAACTCATAGCGTTAATTATGTGTATGCAAATATAGCTTATTGATTAAGACATGCCAATGGATGTTTCTGCAATCCAACAAACGAATCACATCACAGTTAATTAAACAATAATGATGTTTAAAATGCTACATGTACCTAACAGAAGCGTTTGAATGTGTGTGTATAGGAACTGGGAGAACATTCAGTCCTGTGCATGTGACTGGATCAGATCAGGTTGTGTGCCAAGGGCTATGCTGTAAAACCAGGGGTGGAGCCCTGTGTGCGTGTGCGTGTGTGTGTGTGTGCGTGCGTGCGTGTGTGTCGGACAGGCAAACAGATGCACAGTGAATCTCATAAAATCTGCCTGGATATTGCCTCCGGCTTGGTCGGGCGTCCATACAGGCAATTGGCCGTGTCTGCGGGTGGGAAGCCGGATGAAAGGTATGTGTCCCTGGTCACTGCACTGGTGCCTCTGGTCGGTCAGGGCACGTGTTCGGGGGGGGAGGGGAACTGGGGGGAATAGCGTGCTCCTCCCATGCGCTACATCTTGCCGGTGAAACTCCTCCTCGCTGTCAGGTACCTCTCTCCTGATCGGCAGAGGGGGTGCAACAACGCCCGGGACATCAGGGGGAATTTGGCCAAGTACAATTGAGGAGAAAACGGGGGAAATCCCAAAAATGAAAATACCAACTCGAAAGTCTGCCTGGATACGGTTTCAAATAATCGGGGTGCGCTTGATTTACTTTAGCAGACACAACTCAATGTAAGCACTTTATCAGTGTTGTTGGGCAGAAACAAAGCAGCATGCAAAATATACATTTTCATACAGAAAAAAACACACCAGTTTAAGAGAATATTGTATTAAGTCAGTGTTGTGGTTTATTGTTGCTACAGTAACAGTCATCAGTTATCACAGTTTATTTCAGCTCAGGTGTCGCACACAGTACCAGAGACACACACACACACACACACACACACACACACACACACACACACACACACACACACACACACACACACACACACACACACACACACACACACACACACACACACACACACACACACACACACACACAGTTTAAAGGGAGTGTAGGGAGTAGTGTTCAACTGATATAGGTTTGTAAAGGCCAATACCAATACCAATACCGATATTTTTGTAATGTAGCTGCCGATACCTGACATTTTGTGACAATCCTTATCTTAACTTTGACCTGTTTCATGTCAAAACATTCAAAATTGTGTTATTGTCAGGGTGGGGAAAACCTCTGAATCAGCATTTATGTTTACACCATCTGAGAGACTAAAACTCTTATTCTGGGTGAGTAAATATAGCAACTATGAAGTGAAACCAAATATACCTTTTCCAAAAAAAACACATCAACGTTCCCTCTAAAGCAGGGGTGTCAAACATGCGGCCCGGGAGCCAGATCCGGCCCCCTAAAGGGTCCAATGCGGCCCAAAGGATGACTTTGAAAAGTGTGAAAAAAAAATTGCACTGAGAAGTCCTTCAATCCAATGTGATGCACTTGTGAAGGCTAAGAGGTACCAGGTTTCAGGAGCAAGTTAAATATTAAGCTGCCTATTCATGTTATCTGTATTAATCACTAAATGGTCAGCTATTTTCATTACCTTTGCTTGACTATAGAGAATTGCACAGTTGCCATCAATTGTAATCAGGGGTGTAGTGATAAATACAGAGGTGGGTAAACTATCCAGGGTGAGTAGTTTACCCACCTTGTTTGCCCTCATTGATTGATACAGTTGTTCTGAAAAGATGTGAGTAAACTCTCTGCCTCATTTCAAAGGGGTGGATAAATTATGTTTACTTGCGTTTACCCTCGACTACACCCCTGATTGTAATGCACAGTACAGACAGTAGATAATGTGCTTGATGGTAGCTGAGATAACCCTACATATTGTAGGGTTGCACCTGTAATTCTTTACACTAAGATAAACGGGAAAAGTTTGATGTTTTGTCATTTATAGGTTATTATTGATTATTGATTTTCATTTTCTGGCCCACTTGACACCAAATTGGGTCGCATGTGACCCGTGGACTAAGATGAGTTTGACACCCCTGCTCTAAAAGCAATACTGTATTTACCTTTGCTTAAACTTGTAAACACACACAGCTACAGCTTCCTGCTACAGCAGGAAGCAGTAAAGCTACTCGGGCCAACGTGTTATTTCTCTATCACGTTTTACCGTGCGGTGTGTAACGTTTCTATCTGTGAAAAGTGTGTGTGTGTGTGTGTGTGTGTGTGTGTGTGTGTGTGTGTGTGTGTGTGTGTGCGCGTGTGTGTGTGTGTGTGTGTGTGTGTGTGTGTGTCTGTGTGTGTACGTTTCCTCATGTTTTGAGAGAATAGAGATGGGCCAGTCGGTGTATCATAAAGCCTCTTCACGACAAACACACACGCATGTGCACGCACACACAGCAGATAACATACGACACAATACTAGAGACATACCTACACACAGACAGAGAGAGAGAGAGAAGCACGACACACACGAGAGAGAGAGAGAGAGAACAGCCGCAGGACGCAAAACACACCTACACACACAGCGAGCGTGTGAGGTCAATGCTTTCTTTGTCCACCTTCAAACTCCAGGTGATCTGGACTCACACCAACACGCACACACACACACACACACACACACACACACACCAACACGCGCACACATACACACACACACACACACACACACACACACACACGTGCGCGCACACACTCTCTCTCTCTTTCTCAGTAAGTGTCTCTCTCCTCCCTTTTTCTTCATATCTCTCCATTCTTCTCTCCTGAAAACAAAGAGGGATATGGATCAGATGAGAAGAAAAGGAAATGAAAATCAGATGGTTTCTAGAGAAGAGAGAGAAAGAACGAGAGAGAGAGAGAGAGAGAAAGAACGAGTGAGAGTGGGAGAGAGAGAGAGAGAGAGAGAGAGAACGAGAGAGTGAGAGAGAGAGAGAATTTGACTGATCCTCTGTAGATTGAATTTCAGTGCTCTGATGTGTTACGTGTGATATTTGCTGCTGGCTCAGTGTTGAGGAAGCTACTTTAAAAGTCTAGTTTTATAAGCTACCAGTTATTTCACAGAAGACGTTGAACTGCGGTCAAGCTTCCCTCAAGACAAATATAGTTTGTTGCTGAGAAAAGGAGTTCAAACCATGTAAATATCTAATATAATATAATGTCATACAAAACATACGTGACGACATGAGAGGCAGTGATTAAACAATGAAGAAATGCAATTCCAGGGCTATGTACGTTACACATACATACTGCAGCACTGGTGCTACAGAGGTTGATGGTTTTGTAGCACAGGCCAAACAATTGTAGCACGCGTATAAAATGTCTGTTAGCATCTCTAAAAACAACCACGAGTAGTGCAGCTCATCACTTAAACAGGTCTGTGACTGGTAAATGAATGTTGCATACATACAGTGCACACAAAATCCAAACTTGACAAGAAATGTGTTTGGCAGCAGTTTAGCACGTGTGCTACTGTGGTCAATTCATTCATCATAGCACAGGCTGATTTTCTTTGTAGCACGTATGCTACATATTATGTAGCACTGTACAGCCATGAATTCCTTTCCTTTCTTTTATCGCTAAAATATTGAACAACATTACATTACATTACATTTCGTCATTTGGCAGATGCTTTTATCCAAAGCAACTTACAATAACACACTTTTTGTCAGCAATAGAGCAATCAACTATGGAGCACAGTCTATGACAACTACAAATCCTGAAGGAACAGTGGTACGAGTTTAGTTTAGGATTTTTTTTTTTTTTTTTTTTTTTTTTTAATAGAAAGAGAGAGAAAGAAGTTAGATCAAGAAGGGCCCAGATGGAGCCTGAAAAGGTGAGTCTTTAGTCTTTTCCGAAAGATCGGCAGTGATTCAGCAGTCCTGACCGAAGGTGGGAGCTCGTTCCACCATTGGGGTGCCAGGGACGAGAAGAGTCAAGATCGGGATGAGCGACTTTTGAGCGCCCGTAGCGAAGGAGGAGCGAGGAGCGAGGAGCGAGAACAACTATGCTACTGCTAAACATAGCTAACCTACTGGTAAAGGTGCTAAATGTAACATTTGTAATGTTACTGACAAATCAATTGTGACACGTTGCTATAATTATTATAAACAAATGGGGGCATATTGGAGAGGATTGGTAGCCTCTGTCTCACACCAGCTGCCGTGTCGTGTTTCTCCCAGTTAACACCACATTTCCCATAAACCGCTTTGCTTCCTGTCTCCCCCGAGGGGGCAGTCTGGTGTGGTCGTGTTAAGGCCAATGCGGAAGTACCCAAAAACTGCAGTTCCTCGAATGGCCACTTGAAGCTGGCTGAAAAGGGAAGTCAATCCTCATTCACCCCCATGTTAAAATACCCAAGTTTACAGCATAAATAAACATGTTTACAGCCTGGTAAAAAAGAAAACAGTGGGAAACACCTGGTCTGCACAAGAACTAAGATGGCAGCAGCCAAAACGCCAAACTAGAGGCTTCAAAACGGGAGTTCACAAACCAATGGGTGACGCTCACTCAATCCATCTCTTTTTACAGAGTCTGGTCTCCCCGCCCTCTCCCACTTCCTATGGCGAAGGCATGACCCACCCTACTATGCCTCTGATTGGCTTACCCTGATATTTTACCCTAACCTTAAAGGGATACGCGAACATTTTGAGAGTTTAGGCCATTTGCCATATTGCCGATATTAAAACTATAACGTACATGGCTTTATTTTCAATCTGCGTGCAGTACAAACTGTGGTGGAGCTCTCACTGCTATAGCTTAGCGCTACAATGGCAGTCTATGGGATTTTTGCCTACTCCCGTTCAAAGCCTGTGTTGAGGGTCACACAAACAAAAATGCAGTCTTGAAGCTAAATAAATCCAAAACCAATGAGTTATTTGAGTTATTTAAATTTCTACTTCAATGTAGCCTTTTAGTCATAAAGATTATTGAAAGATATTCTATTCTATTGGCCCATGCTACACCCTTCCACCAAGTTTCATGAAAATCTGGCAAGTACTGACAAACGGCACTGAAATCATAACCGCCTTGGCCGAGGTAATTATATTGTCTCAACGTTGGATGTGGTAATGATTCATTGATGTTAAAATGCTACATGCAGTACCTTTAATGACATGCAGGCAATGACTGCCTTTGGCGTCTCTCTCTGTGCAGCTGCCAGCTCTCTCAGGTGTTGTTCTTCATGCTAAGGACTAGGCCTGCTAGGAATAGGCATCCATTTTCATGGCAGTGACACACTCACACTTGCTACAACCGGCCTCAAGGAAGTAACAAACGTGGATAGGAGTCATATGCCAAAGTAAAAGTAAAAAAGGGGGTTTTATCGTCTATTTTACTCTTTTTATTAGAGACTTTTCTTTTTTCTTTTACCAGGCTGTAAACATGTTTATTTTTGCTGTCAATTTGGGCATCTTAACATGGGGGTGAATGGGGAATGACTCCCTTTTGGAGCCAGCCTCAAGTGGCCATTTGAGGAACTGCAGTTTTTGGCACGTCCGTGTTGGCTTCGTCTTCTTTACGCCATTCCACTATTCCTCTCTGTCCATCCGGGGCTCCTGTCAGCTGGTTTGGGGCTGGTACAGGACCAGAGCAGGATCCCTTTATGCCAGAAACAATAGACCTCTTTCTCTCCTTCTTTTTCCCTCCTTCTCTCACTCTACTCCTCTTTCATCCCTCTGGCATTCTCTCCTCCCTCGCCTACAATACACCCTCTCTCCCTCCTCTCAATTCAATTCAAAGGGGCTTTATTGGCATGAGAAACAGACGTTTACATTGCCAAAGCAAGTGTAAAATAAAAACAAAAAATGTGCGAACAGTTAAAGGGACAGCTCGCCCTAAAATCCAAAATACATATTTTTCCTCTCACCTGTAGTGCTATTTATCCATCTATATCGTTTTTGGATAGTTGCCTGAGTTTTGGAGATATTGGCTGTAGAGATGTATGCCTTCTCTCAAATACAACGGAACTGGATGGCACTCGGCTTCTGGTGCTCGAAGCACCAAAAAAATGCATTTGATTAACTCAACAGCATTGTCTCTTTCCAGAAATCATGACCCCGTTACTCAAGATAATGCACTGACTTTGTTGTGAGCAGTTTCATGTAGGAACTATTTTCTTTTGCAGTCTCATGTAGGCACTAGCTAGCAGGTAGCGGGTGTAGTTCGGTCAAAAGAAAATAGTTCCTCCATGAAACTGCTCATAACAAGGTCTGTGCATTATCTTGAGTAACAGGGTCGTGATTTCTGGAAAGAGACATTGTTGTTGAGCTCAAATGTCAAATGTCAAATATCAAATGTATAGAGAGCCCCAGGGATGACGTATTTTTGTAGGCTGAATGCGGAAGTCCCGGACTTCCTGGTTCTTCACTGTTTCTGTCTATGGGATTTTTGAATGGGTTTTTGGCGCGATGCTTCAAATAATGTCTGTGGGCAACGCAAGTTTAATCAAACGCGAACCAAGGTTCAGCGGGATAATCTTCACACATGAGGACCACTTTCATGAGTTTTGTAGCGTAAATGCGAGCCCTAGAAGTAAAAAGCTCAAGCTAAGCTAATCCAGAACTACACACTGTCGCATAGGCTTCCACGTCACGTCAGCACTCAACCTGGACTGTTGTTGATGTGCACTGATTACCCCGGGCTGAACGAGCTGAACCAGGTGAGGGAAAGAGAATTTCCGTGTTCGTCCTTTGAGTGGTGACGTTATTGACGTATATATCTCCATCGACTCAAAAGTGTAGTCTCATTTAGCCGTTTGCTAGCTAGCCACCCTTTTAACGGCACATAAAAGCTTCAAAACTCATAAAAGTGGTCCTCGTGTGTGAAGATGATGTTACTAAACACTGGTTCGCGTTTGATTAAGCCAGCGTTGCCCAGAGAGATTATTAGAAGCATCGCGCCAAAAACCCATTCAAAACTCCCATAGGCGAAAACTGTGAAGAACCAGGGCTGTTAGCATCGATGATTTCCGGACTCGTTCCTGGGGCTCTCTATTTCTTTGGCCCTTTGAGCACCACAAGCCGAGTGCCATCCAGTTCCATTTTATTGGAGAGAAGGCAGAAACTCTGCAGCCGATATCTCCAAAACTCAGGCAACTAACACAAAACGATATAGATGGATAAATAGCACTACAGGTGAGAGGGAATATGATGTATTTTGGATTTTAGGGTGAGCTGTTCCTTTAAAAATACGCAAGAATAAGGAAGTGTGTAAACAGCTATGTAACATTGCAGTCAAATATAATTCACATACGAGTACGGAAAATGAACTTAAGTTTAGGATTATGGTTGAAAACGGAACACAGAGGAAGGATGGTGAAGAAGGCTCTGTCCTGGGCTCCCCTCTGGACTCCATAGAGATGGGTGAATGGAGGATGCTTGCCAAGCTGACTACAATCATGGGCAACTCCTGTCACAACCTGCATGAGACTGTGGGGCAGTAACAGACTGACACACCCACGGTGTAAGAAGGAGCGCTACCGCAGCTCCTATGTCTCTACGGCAGTTAGACTTTTTAACACCCAATAATAGTGCAACATAATGTAGCACTGTGTTGGTGCTCTACTACTACTGCTACAATTATTATGACGTTATATTATTATTACTGCTATTGCTGCTAGCTACGTTGCACTACGTAACTCAGGTTAGATCATACTTATCATATTCATATTTATATTTATTATTGTATACTGTGCAATCCACACTAATTTATACGGTGTAGTATACTATAGGGCCTACTGTGCAATTTGTTCTTTTTATACAGTGCAACTTGTGGTCACTCACATTTTTCAGTTTTTTGAGTGTGTCTAGTATCGTGTATATTGCGTATCTGTGTTTACCCTTAAAGTTCTTTTAATGTGTCACTATTCTACTTGTTTGAGCTGCTGTAACGAGTTAATTTCCCAATTGTGGCATCAATAAAGGCTATCTTATCTTATCTGAAGTGAACCGGGTAACTCGCAACGAGGAAATGGAAAGACGAGGGGGCTGCCGGTCCCCTCGTCCTACCCCTTCTCCCTTATCTGTTACGTTAAAGACCACCAGAGGGCGCCGGAACTGCGCCGCGTCATCAAGCATCCAGCGCGAAGGCCACCACCCCTTTTACGGGGAACCCCATAATAGGAAAAGACTGTACAAGAAGCCGAAAACACTTCAAACAAACTATTTAAAATGGTTTGATATAGATATGCCGAAGAGTTGCTGTGTTCTTAGTTTCACTAACAATGAATAAATAAAAAACTGATCTGCGATGTTTTGTTTTTTTAATAGAGTAGTGGTGACACACCGTCAATGTGGATGGATGATGCATGTAACCTGGTGGAAACTGGATACAGCGTTCATATAAGGCAAGTACCTCGTGTCGCTGTATCTTGTGCATGCTATGGCCGGCAGAGTTGAAATATATTGTCATGTCAAGGTGTCCTTGGGTCATTTATAAACAAAATAAATTCTGTTCTTTTTCTATCGATTTCTTTGTACTGCTATTTTACATTGAAGTCAACGGCGAGTGGCTTGTGTTTTCCCCCTAAAAGGGGGCGCGGCCTTTACGTTTCGCGAAGTACCCGGATGTGGCGGTCTGGTCTATGCACTGCATGCGTGCACTTAAGCGGAAAACATGCTTGTGCGTCAGCCTCGACTTGGGTGTTGGACCTATATACTCAAACGTCAGCTTGACGAGGGGGGTCGCAGGGGAGACCCCAGCAAAATGAGTCAATTGTGTGATTCCACTAGGATTCTCAATGACTAGAAGTTATAGCCCAAGGAGAGAATGTATAGTGCATTACTGTGCATATACTTGGTCATAGCTTTCACTCTGACCTGTTATCTCCCCATCTACATTCTATTATACTTGCGCTGCGTCGAGTCACATTTTCGGGAAGCTGCTGCACGTCAGCTGTACCGGCAGGCTCAGAGGCCGTGGCGCATCCCGCGGCGCATTTGGCGAGAGGGCTTTGACGCTGTAGCAGCATGTAAAGGCTTTTACTCACACGACCGCACGAGGTCGCATTCGTAAACATCAACCAACGGTTGACGTGTTCCTTGTGAGGACTGCGACAGTAACAGTACAGACCTCCACCCCTGTCGCAGTGCTGCTGAGCTAAATCAGGGATCCCCCCCCCCCACAGAACATATAGGCTAGTCCCAGATTAGCAACTGAACTGGGTTAGTTCTTCCGGGGTTTGATCCATTATTCTGTGCTCCGTCCTCCTGGCTGCAGAGGAACACCTCTGGGACAGCACGCCTGTTTCCATTAAAAGTCATTCCCCCTGTGAGGAAACTTGCTGAACTAACTAAAAATACAGAGCACGGTCTAGGAGCTGCGGCTTCGAGTGAGCAAACAGTTGGTCTTTTTTGTTATTGGCACCGTTGCTTTAACATACAGTTGAACTTGGATGCTCAAAGTCTGATATTGTCCTCACATCCATCTTTTAGTAATAGTCGGCCTACCCTATGAGGTGACATGGAATGAGACTAAAATGCGGTTACCTTTGACACGACTTCTCCATAGGCCCCCTTGTGGCGTTGAGGTGTAAAGCGGGGGTCACTGGAAGGCGGCGCGCACCGTGCGGTCACTGAGCGGCTGGGTGGGCCGGAAGTTGTCTCCCAGCATCCCATCGTTGCCTTCCAGCAGCTCCGCCCCTTTGTAGTGCGACCGCAGCCTCCGAAACTCCTCAATCTGCACAGACAGAGAAGGAGCGTTGGACCAATAGGGGGCGCTTAGCAGAGATGTCCACAAGTCATTTTTTGCAAGTCCAAGGCCCAATCTCAAACCAGCCCCTAACCCCTCGCCCTATCCACTGCCCCACCGTTTGCACGTTCACGTGGAGGGTTGGCCATAAACCAATCAGCAGTGTGTGTACTGTAAGTGGACTGTTAAACCAGAGACCCGTAGAGACACCCCATTCCAGGCTCCACCAATTGTAAGAAATGGAACTCTTCCTGTCTCCTAAGTGGGCGTGGTTCTCGGCTTGTGATTGGCTGTCTGTCAGTGGTATGAAATGAAACTTCATTGGCTGACCAGGCCTCCTCCTAAGGGGGCGTGGCAGTGGCAAAACCTCTGTGGCACAGATACAGGAAGTGACTGCAAGTCGGGGTGTCTCTATCTATATTAAAGGTATCTGGTTAAACCCTCCGATAGATAGATAGCAAGTCTGCATCAATGCAGAATCAAACGTTGGCTGGCAGGAAGTGCACCTGCAACAGGAGACTGGAGGAAACACCAGACAAATGTGTAGTTCCACCTGTCTACTTTGCCGAGTATTTTTGATCACGCACACACACACACACACACACACACACACACACACACACACAAACACACACACACACACACACACACACACACACACACACACAATATCACTTTGTCCACAGCTCGCTTAGCTTGTAGTAAACCAATAAATGCCTTATGCATGCCAATAAAAATAGTCCAGTTTACTCCAGTCATCCTCATGGTTTTGGATGTCATGTGTGTTTACAGCTTGTTACCGTTCACATTTGAAACGGCAACAGTCGCGAGAGCACAGCATCTATCCGTTGCCATGGTGACGGCTCCTTCCTTGTTCTGGTAGAGTGGCGAGGGGCGTCCCGATCTGTGTTATACCCTCCTCCCTGTGGCGTGACACTTGGCGGTGAAGTGGGAGTGGGGACGGGCTGGTGCGAGATTGGGCCCAAGTCTCAAATCGTTGAGGGGTAAGTCCAAGTCATGTCTCAAGTCTTTGAGGGGTAAGTCCAAGTCAAGTCTCAAGTCTTTGAGGGGTAAGTCCAAGTCAAGTCTCAAGTCTTTGGTCACAAGTCCAAGTCAAGTCTCAAATCTTTGAGGGGTAAGTCCAAGTCAAGTCTCAAGTCTTTGGTCACAAGTCCAAGTCAAGTCTCAAGTCTCTTATGGATGAGTGTTCTATCATCTGCTGGAATGCCATCCAGTCTGCTTAGAACACTCCTTCATTAGCATCCATTAGTATCAGCATTGATTCGTTGACAATATTATTAGTAGATAGTTCCTTACTGTTCATGTTAATGAGTCCCAAATTTAAGACGAGTCTCAAGCCAAGTCTCAAGTCACTGTGTGAGGGGTGTCCGGGTAGTGTAGTGGTAGATTCCCTGCCTACCAACACGAGGGTCGCAGGTTTGCGCCCCCGTGTTACCTCCGGCTTGGTCGGGCGTCCATACAGGCACGATTGGCTGTGTCTGCACAGGTGGGAAGCCGGATTAAGGTTATGTGTTCCTGGTCGCTGCACTAGTGCCTCCTCTGGTCGGTTGGTGGCGCCTGTTCGGGGCGGAAGGCAACTGGTGGGAATAGCGTGATCCACCCACGTGCTACGTCCTGCCGGTGAAGCTCCCCGCTGTCAGGCGAAAAGAAGGCAGCTGGCAACTGCGCATGTGTCAGAGGGAGCATGGTGCTAGTCTATGGCTCTCCCCAGATCGGCAGAGGGTGGAGCAGCGACCGGGACAGCATTGGCCAAGTACAATTGTGGAGAAAATGTGTGGAAAATCAGAAAAAAAAGTCACTGTGTCCAAGTCCATGTCCCCATCTCTGAGTCGTACGGCTGATGCTGATATTTCTGGAAGTGTGTCCAATGTTTCCCCCTGGATTACATTTTTGGCAGAATGGGAACACCTCTGAAAACGCATTTTAGACAACGGGACACACTACAACTACTACTATTATAATAAATATATAAACTAACAAACTGCATCGTATCCATCATATCAGAGATGGACGACTGATTGACTGATATTCAATCAGAATCAGATTTAGAATCACTTTTATTGCCACAGTATGCAAGTTACATACGAGGAATTTGTTTAGTGTCTGTATGCAGCGTAGCGATCACATCAATATACAGAGATAAGAAGTAGGAAGATAACTAAAGACAATCGCAAAGTTGCAAGTGCAATCAAATCGAGTAAATATATACAATATGTACATGAGTGGTGAAGTGTTCTGTGGATGATAAATATGAATTTACATTGGATTTACATGAGATTTACAGACTGCGTTAAATAGACGTTAAATAGGCAGTGGATTTACATTAATTTACAGTCGCAGTCAGAGTTAAATAAGAGTTTACATTGAATGTACATGAAATGTACAGGCTGTACAGGCATTAATGTGCAGGGAATTTACATGAATTTACAGTCCCAGTTAGACAGGCATTAAATTAGATATGAGTTCCAGTTTTATGGGGGGGGGGGAGTTCAGTTGAGTTTAGGAGGAGGTAGTGAGTTTGTGTGTGTGGGGGGGTTGTTGGTGAGGCCCTTGGCGGAAGGGGTTTCCGGGCCTTGTTGGTGAGGCTGATGGCGGTTGGGAAGAAGCTGGTCTTGTGGCAGGTGGTTCTGGTCTTGGCAGACCTCAGTCTCTTGCCGTGGGGGAGTGTCTTAAAGAGTTTGTGGCCAGGGTGGGAGGGGTCAGCCATGATCTTGCGAGACCGCTTCAGTGTCCTGGCTGCATGCAGGTCCTGGAGGGATGGCAGGTTGCATCCGATTATCTTCTCAGCGCAGCGGATGATGCGCTGAAGTCTGTTGATGTCTTTGAGAGTGGCAGCAGCATACCAGACGGTGATGGAGGAGGTGAAGATGGACTCAACGATGGAGGTGTAGAAGTGCACCATCGTGGCCTTTGGCTAATAAAAGGCCAATATCAGCCCCATATATCAGTCAAACTGATTCTAACCATCATAACACTACTGTGAGTTAACGAGATCATGGGCTTGAGGTTTCTAAAGCCTTCTGTCCACACGCTGTGTTCATTCTGTGCGTAATTGTGCGCGTGTTCTTCAGTTAGAGAATCCATTTGTTCAGCTTGGCTCCCTACATGACAAACGTTTGTTTTAACAGACTGTTTTAACAGGCTGTTCCAGGGTGGGAAACTCAACTCAACTAAGCACCTTGGCAAACTCAATAGTGAGTAGCTACTCCCCGGGACTAATATTTGCACCACACTCACGGATTACTGTGGCTTCTAGAGGCTCAGCTGCTTTTCAGTTCTGCTAACAAAAAGCCAACTGAAACCTACACTAAAGCCCAGAGGTGGAGCCACACGACTCGGACTGGACTCCGTCTCAATTGCTTTAGATTTGACTTGATGCACGAAGAGAAGACTTGAGACTTGACCTGACTTGGGTTCTGGTGACTTAGGACTTGACTTTGGACTTGTACTTTGATGAATTGAACAGGTTTCTAAAGTGTTGACTTGAGATCTTGTGTTTAAATGATGTAAGGTTTTCAACTATGCTCAAATGCCTTCTGTCCACACGCATGCGTTCATTCCGTGCGTAATTTGTGTTCTGAAAGCTTCATACGGATAGGGACGAAACGGAGCAGTTCCACATACACACTCACACAATTCGAATTGCTACTGTCCACTAGTGAAGTGGCTCTCACATTTCTTCACATGAAGGACCCCTAAATTGACAAAGATTAGACCGCGGACCCCCATTTGATAGGATTTTGTCCCACGGTCCCCCGTATGATAATAAGATTGATGCTTTAGATATTTAATTACAGAAAGTGTATAAAACCCATGACCAAAATAGTCATTGTGTTACTTATGAATGGAATTATAGCGAAAATAAAGTAGCCCCTTTTGGCTGGGGACCCCCCTGGAACCCCCTCAAGGACCCCCATTTGAGAACCACTGCACTAGTGGATGTATTGCTCAACATGATACTGTTGTGCCTGTCGCCAAGATGGCGCGAGAGGTTGTGTACTCAACTAGCCGGACACAGAGGGTAGGGAAGTAAGGAAATGTCTTTGGATGGAAAAACTAGTGTGAAGCAGTGTGGGTGTCTGTGTCCGAAATAGGCGAGTGAACCGAGAGTCGCAACCACCACAGAGAATTGAGTATTAACCAAAGCTGTGATATTTAAAGCATGCATGTAGGAGAGCAATAACAATCCATAAGTCTGAGTTGTATTTCCCTAACATGGTGTATATCAAAATAACCTGATGTATGTGTACAGTATATGAACATACAGTATTGTGTTTTGTGTTATGCTTGTTTTGCTTGAAACTGGAAATGAAAGTATGAAAGAGTTACAGTACGTGTGCCACCTGAACTGAAAGACCATATAGGGCAGAAAGTAAGTATTGTAATTTAAACAGAATATGTATCATCAGGTTATTTTTATTTCAGCGGCAGAATCTAAATTATGTTGTCTGAATGTGTTTGGAATGATTTAATTTTTTGGATTTGAAACTTATGGAAATCTCTTATGGAAACTCATGATGCTCTTAGTAAATATCCTATTGAAACCATACTGTTTAAAATATCCTATTGGAACCATACTGTTTAAAATCGTGTTTAAAAAAAAATCGTGTTTACTGCATTGAAAAGTCCTAGATATTTAGTTTTAATTGATATTATTAGATTCATAAATTGCTACTGGACTCTTGATTTGTACTTGTACTTGATTCTACATTTAGACTTGAAACTTGACTTGAGACTTGTGCCTCAAGACTTGAGACTGTTGACTCGGTCATTATTTAGTGGACATGCTGTTGTCCAGTCGGTTTTCTACTGATCTGTGCTGTGAGCTGTTACTGAAGCTCATTCTGGTTGAACACCACCCAGTTACCACTGACAGGAAGCACAGTGTTTGCCCACAGTCAGCATGGCAGATGGCTTTACTGCTGCCCAAAGTAAACATGGCCCTCATGTTGCCTCAAAACAAACAGTCTCTGGATTTACACCAGTCTTAGGGGCACTTTACACAAGGACGGTTTCCTATGGTGACGAGGAATTATTTTATCGTTAGTGCCTCCCTTTTAGACGGCGACGGCGAATTTGGGCTTAGGAAACGACACATTTTGAAACCACCCTCCAGAGTGAAATTCTTGGTGACGCTTCCCGCTGAGCGCTCCATATAATCGCTTGAGACGGCTCATTTCAGGAACTCTGACGTGCCTGCACACGCGACACACGCGATTGCGCCATAGCCGTGCGCGAGTTGGCAACCATTTTCAAAATAAAACGTCAGTATGAATGAAGATTGACAACATTCAGAATTAAGCTACACTGCGGCCAACTTCAGTTACATGTTCATAACGTTACTGGTGCGAGGAGCCGATGGCTGTACCCGGTCGGCATTTGACGTTAGTTACAAAAGCACGTCGACAGTGTTTTCTCACTGCCAGTAGCCTAACTACTGGTTTGACAGATAGCTAGTCCGACCGGTGTCAGCACAGTCAGCGCTGCCGGTCCTCGCTGCTCGTTTGAGATTTCCAATAGGCGTTATTCTGATAAACTGGTCACATATATGTTACGTCCTCACCCGACAAATATTAAAACTTTAAAACAGTTTGTTGTTGTTTTTTTAGCTTGAAAACAGCTTTTTGGCAAGTCTAAATGACTGCGGTAGGCGTACTCTACTTCCGTGTTTAAAACCGGAAAGACGATTACGAAATGACGTCATGCAGAAGCGTCCTTGTATGGGCAAAGAATAAGGTGATCACACTGCCACCTAGCGACCTGGCATGTACATTACGGCGTTTTACAAATCCAACAGCGCTCATGTAAACAGGGAGAAGGTGTGAAGGAAAACGTGTGAAGGAAACGCTATTGTGTCGTTTCTTCCAGAAACTGTCCTCGTGTAAAGGGCCCCTTACGGTGGATCCGCTCTTCTCATCTGCTCATCTACTGTCCTCTCTTTGTCCTGTTCAGACCTCAATGTAAAGATCAAATCTGTGCTTCGAAGGATGAGAAAAATCATATCTCCTTTTTCCTATTTTGTGTGTAAATGCAGCCATTGTATGGAATTATTTGCCTATCTAAATGCAAGAGGTCATTCAAGCAATTTGAGAGCAGGATTGATCAATTTCACGTTCAGATTTTGCACCCTTGGACTCAAAAAGTCCCCGCCTGTGCTTGAATTTGCTCTGCTTGTCCTCAAACTGTACGCTCACACTCAAAAGTGTTCTGCTTGGACGGATTTCCTGCACTCGCACTCAAAAATCCTCTGTTCACGCTTACATTCGCTCTGTTCGTGCTCAAACTCGGTGCCTGCATGCAAATGTCCTCCCCTCCCCCTTCAAACTGCTTCTCTGATCGATCATGTGACACTATCCTGGCATTCTATTGGTTGTGGATTTCTGACAGAAATGTTGCACAAAAAATCTGAGAGAAGAGAAGAGATCCAAGAGCAGAAGTTTCAAGAGCGCACAGAAGTCACAAGTCACAAGTCATGTCCCGAGTCACCAGAACCCAAGTCAAGTCAAGCCTGTTCAAACTGTGACTCGCGTCCAAGTCATGTGACTGGAGTGGCCACCTCTGATTGTTTCTCCTAGTTTAGCCTGTTGTTGCTATATCATCTGTAGCTGTGAGATGGTGTGTAACCTGTGGTTGTTGTATCATCTGTAGGTGTGAGGTGGTGTTTAACCTGTGGTTGTTCCATCACCTGTAGCTGTGAGATGTGGTGGTTGTATCACCTGTAGCTGTGAGATGGTGTTTAACATGTGGTGGTTGTATCACCTGTAGCTGTGAGATGTGGTGGTTGTATCACCTGTAGCTGTGAGATGGTGTTTAACATGTGGTGGTTGTATCACCTGTAGCTATGAGATGGTGTTTAACATGTGGTGGTTGTATCACCTGTAGCTGTGAGATGTGGTGGTTGTATCACCTGTAGCTATGAGATGGTGTTTAACCTGTGGTTGCTGTATCACCTGTAGCTGTGAGGTGTGGTGGTTGTATCACCTGTAGCTGTGAGATGGTGTTTAACATGTGGTGGTTGTATCACCTGTAGCTGTGAGATGTGGTGGTTGTATCACCTGTAGCTGTGAGATGTGGTGGTTGTATCACCTGTAGCTGTGAGATGGTGTTTAACATGTGGTGGTTGTATCACCTGTAGCTGTGAGATGGTGAGAGGGTAGCGGTAGAGGATCCAGGTCACGTTCTCATTACAAGGTGGCGTGGTCAGAGAGCCTTCATATACCCAGTAGTCTCTCAGCAGGGGGTCTGCATGGGGGGCAGAGTAGAAGTTCCATAAAAACAGGTTTTATTTCTCCGCTGCATTGCAGTAAGTCACACAGTAACAAGAACACATCCACAACAGTTGGATGAAGATGTCAGCCTTTCATTCATTTCCATCCCATACTGCAGTGCAACACATAAGCCTTTCTGAAAGTAATGGCTAAAGTGCGTTTACATGCACACTAATAAACAGATCATTATCGCATTTCTGGAGTTAGCTGATTATTGAAGCGGGCATGGAAACAGCATAAACCCATATGCTTTATTGGATAAAGGCCGTTATCAGATGAGGAGAAATCTGATGAACTCACCTATCTTTTTTGCCGAATCATCAGGTTTTATTCAGTGCATGGCCCAATCTCGATGTCCGCTCACGGACTTTGAGGTGAGTTCTCACTACTTACTAAAGTGCATGTAAAACACGTAAATCAGATTGAATGACCTCCGGTCAGTAATCTTTCGATGGCATCATAATAGCCAATATGATCAAAAATCTATTATATTACAATTATTTATATATTTATATTATATAATAAATATTTTTACATCAGTTTTATACTGCTTAGTATGTTAATTATGAATTTACATCATAATATAAAATAAACCATAAATAAAATCATATATGCAAAGGTGGGTAAACGCTGCCACCTCTATTCAACATGCTGTGACAGTATTTCATAGTGAGGCTTTATACTGAGTGTAACATGGTGTAACAGTGCCCACACTTCATAGTGAGGCTTTATACTGAGTGTAACAAGGGTGTAACAGTGCCCACACTTCATAGTGAGGCTTTATACTGAGTGTAACGTGGTGTAACAGTGCCCACACTTCATAGTGAGGCTTTATACTGAGTGTAACATGGTGTAACAGTGCCCACACTTCATAGTGAGGCTTTATACTGAGTGTAACAAGGGTGTAACAGTGCCCACACTTCATAGTGAGGCTTTATACTGAGTGTAACATGGTGTAACAGTGCCCACACTTCATAGTGAGGCTTTATACTGAGTGTAACATGGTGTAACAGTGAGAGTACTTCATAGTGAGGCTTTATAATGAGTGTAACATGGTGTAACAGTGAGAGTACTTCATAGTGAGGCTTTATAATGAGTGTAACATGCTGTAACAGTGACAGTACTTCATAGTGAGGCTTTATGAGTGTGTAGTATTCTCCTCACCAGGTAACAGAGTGTTGGGGTTGAAACAGGGGATTATCTTGGTCTTTCCCTGATGGAAATACAGTTATACAAATTACAATGTTATTCACAAACATTCTTCTGTCTATTCTGTTCTGTTCTATTCTGATATGATCTAATATTGGATGTAATATATTGTAATCTAAGATTTCATTTGATCAAATTTTCCCAATTTCATGTAATAATTTCCAATGTAATCTAATCCCATTCTATTCTACTGTATTATGTTTTTTCCATGAAAAATACAAAGATGCTTCCATTTCTCACGTTTTTTTTAATGATATTATGACCTATTCAGTTCTATGAGCCACCCACCCCACCCCCAAATTTCATGTCATTTCTCATGTAATATAAGGTAATATAACCTATTATTTTGTCTATTCTATTGAGTTTTTTCTTATTCTTTTTGATCATATTATAAATTATAATATTAATCTATTATATTTGATTGATGTGGGGCGGCTGTAGCTCAGGAGGTAGAGCGCGTCGTCCACTAATCGCTTTGGATAAAAGAGGTTGGTGGTTCGATCCCCACCTCCTCCATTCCGCATGTCGAAGTGTTCTTG
This sequence comes from Poromitra crassiceps, assembly GCF_964638095.1. Taxonomy (NCBI): domain Eukaryota; kingdom Metazoa; phylum Chordata; class Actinopteri; order Beryciformes; family Melamphaidae; genus Poromitra; species Poromitra crassiceps. The sequence continues at coordinate 26,642,277 of NC_139635.1, read as the reverse complement.
GGCAAGATACTGAACTCCTGATGGCTGTGCCAGCACCCTGTGTGGTAGCTTGCCGCCATCAGTGTGTGAATGTACCTGCTCATTGTAATTTACAATGAGTCGCAAAATCCAAAGCTCTATATAAATGCAGGTCATTTACCATTTGATTCTATCACATTTTTCCAATTTAATTTAATCTATTCTATTCCGTTGCCCTGTGCTTTGCCCCACCTTGTTCTGCAGGTCCTGTAGCACCTCAGTGATGGCCTTGAGACCCAGGTGCTCCTTGCCGATCTGACACAAACAGAACAGAGCAGTGAGAGAGAGAGAGAGAGAGAGAGCATCAGCGCATCAGCGTGTGGCTGGTCAGTGCGTCATCTAAACACAGCGAGGTCAGACGCGACAGCTGATCTGATCTGAGTTTACTTCTGCCACATCCTCACAGGAAGTAGACATACACTACAGGAGCTGTCAACAACAAGGGCCGTAAAAAAGACGTCACTCATGTCACAGCGTTTGAATTTTGCATTGGGGACAGTTCAACTGAAGTGAATGGGGCAGGCACTATAAACCATCATAGTATCTGTGTCGTTTCATCTTGGATTGAAAAATGTTTCCACCAGATTAAAGAATATATATTAGGCTACCTGATGTTGACTGATGCCCCGTTCGGTCATGTATCATGATGTAGTTAGTTAATCTAGCTCTATTTTGGACCAAACGGGGGCTTGAGTTGAGCTACATGTATATGCAGCTGCTGGATGATCTGTTTGGAGACCATAATAAGGAAAACTAATGCGCACATTTACATAAAAAACTAGAACGACCGCACCGCGGATATATGCCTCTGCCAACAAGTGAGCAGTCGACATCCATGTCTGTACAGACTTTGACGTTTGAGCCAAATGTGAAGAAATTCCGTCAAGGCGTTACTGTGGTATGGCGTTACCGAGCTTGAAAATGGCGTTCGTGGGGTTACAGTGACCTTGACCTTTGAGCACCAAAATCGAATCAGTTCATCCTTGAGTCCAAGTCGACGTTTGAGCCAAATTGGAATAAATTCCGTCAAGGCGTTCCTGAGATACCGCATTAACGAGCTTGGAAATGGCGTTCGAGAGGTCAGTGGCCTTGACCTTTGACCACCAAAATGTAATAAGTTCATCCTTGAGTCCAAGTGGACGTTTGAGGGAAATTCGAAGAAATTCCGTCAAGGCGTTCCTGAGATACCGCATTAACGAGCTTGGAAATGGCGTTTGTGAGGTCACAGTGACCTTGAACTTTGACCTTTGACCACTGAAATGTAATCAGTTCATCCTTGAGTCCAAGTTGACGTTTGAGGCAAATTTGATGAAATTCCATCAAGGTGTAGCCTACCTCAGATATTGCGTTAATGAACATCGGATAGACGGACGGACGGACAAACCGAAACCATAATGCCTCCGGCCTGGCTGTCGCTGGCACATCAGTCAACATCAGATAAATGTGTTTTCTTTCATCTGGTGGAAGCATTTTTCAATCAAAGGTGAAACGACACAAATATGATGCTTTATAAAGGGAAGCACCCTGCCCGCCCCATTCACTCACTTCAATAGAACTGCCCTTAAAGTCTGGCCCCAGTGCACAATTCAAACACTGCGACATGATGAGGGATGTCTTAACCTTCCTTTTTATGGCCCTGTGTCAACAACAGGAAGTGTGAGTTTGAGGTCAGCAGGTCGGCTGTGTCTGCGAGGCCAGGAGGCGTATGTTCTCCTCAGCTGGCCTGACTCAGGTCTGTGGTCTGGAAGCCTTCGCTCTCATTTCTCAACACATGGCTTCAATGAGGCGGCTTCCAGTCAGAGAATTTAACAAATGAGCCACTTTACAGGAATATATGTTGTTTGTTTGCTTTTCCCCCCAACCTCCAACAAGTCTCAGAATGGAAACCACCATGCTGTCCACTCCTTTAGAAATGTATTAATTTATTAATTTATTTTAGATCTTTTTTTTTTCTTGTCTTTTTCTCCCCGATTTTTTATCTATTTATCCTGGTTGCTGCTCCACCCTCTGCCGATCTGGGGAGAGCCGAAACTGGCTCCATGCTTCCTCCGAGACATGGGCAGTTAGCCAGCCGCTTCTTTTCACCTGACAGGGGAAGCTTCACCGGTAGGACATAGCACGTGGGAGGATCACGCTATTCCAACCAGTTCCCCTCCCTCTGAACAGGGCCCCTAACAGAGGAGGCACCACATTAGCAACCAGGATATTGCATGTTTTGGGATTTTACCTTAAGGTTGGGTGGGGACCCTGAATATACATTAAAAACAAACATGAATTGTCCCTAGAGTCATGTGTATTTATACATGTAGATGATGTAGATTGAAGTGGGGGATGAGATCCGCCTCATTCACAAAAACAAATTGCTACTGGCTTTGTTTGCACGGTGATAAAAAAACACAACCTCTGAATTTGAAAATGAATGGTTGTTTAACACTAGAGCTTTCCATTAGTAATGCATTGCCAGAAATATGTGTAAGCTTTTGTTTTTCCCCTTGATTTGCTGGTTACCATCGAAAACACAATGGGGAATAAAAGTGTGATTAATGTGTTTTTTTATATATTAATACAAACTACAAATTTGTAGATTTTGGATATCTCCTGTAGTTTGAATGCATTTTGTGCCAATAAGGGTTTTTGTGCGAATATCTCTAAAGATGTTACATGGTTAAATAAATTCCCAGTAATATCTTGTATGTGATCTGATGAATCTCCCGTGATGAGATGGACCTTTACCTGCACAAAGAGAGCTATGATGAGGACCCCGTTCCTCTTCCCCAGAGCGTCCTCCACGCTGTTGAACAGAGTGCTGTTCCAGTGGATCAGATGCAGCTGAGACACACAGACACACAGACAGACAGAAACAATGTCAGCTGGTGTGCAACAGGTGTAGGCAACAGTGCTAAGAGAGGGAGAGCACTCTTCAACAGAGAGGCCATCAGCTGGTGGTGACTTTCTGTACAGACACTTGTGTCAAGGCAATATGGAGTGGAGGAGGGAGGACGAGAGGAGTGCAAGAAAAAAGAAAGAAAGAAATAATCCCATATGGCAGGGGTTTTCAAAGTCTGAGACTGTGGGCCATCCCCCAGACAAAGCTTGGAAAAAGGAGCCCCCTTCCCTCGCTCAATTCCTAGATGCCTATGGGATCATTATTATGTTATTTGGTCCCATAGACACTCAACGATGTCCTTTTAATAACTAATGTCATATATTTTCACTTCCATTCACTGAGCCTCCCCTGAAACTGCGTGGAGCCCCCTTGGGGAGGCCCGCCTCCCACTTTGAAAACCTCTGCCATAATATGGGAATTGTGTGTTTTTTTCCTTCGGAGTAGATGCAAGTGCGAAAACTGACACCTTTGTTCAGTTATTTTACTCTACTTGATAAAAAAGAAACGTTCTTGGAGAAAGTGTCTTGTATCCAGATTTTCTTCATTGTTTTATGATGATTTCTTGAGCCGTATGTATTGTATGAAGTGGAATTGAGTAAAACCCAGCGAGATGATCTGCCAGTGCAGTGAGATCATTCGACTAAAAACCTCGTGAAATACGCTGGAGACGAGATAAAAGGTGTGAAAGGTCCTGGAAGGAACGTTGTAGTTAGGCTACCGTCGCCCACGAGGTTCTGCTTTCAGTGCCGTGTGGAAGAGTGTAGCGGCATGGGCCAAGGAGGAACCCATTGCATTTTGGAGCAAGAAAGTCCATACATTTCAGGGATCAAATGAAGGGAGTTTGGTTTCGTAGTGTGTGTAGTCTGTGATCAAGAGTCTATCTTCTCCTCTGACGCTGGTGACTGGAGCGAAAGCGCTCCTCTGGCAGAAAGTCAGAGTCTTGCTTCTTCAGTCTTGCCAGACAATTGAAGGCGTGAAAAGTGACACATTACTTTAGAGGAGATAAACGCTTTTCTGTTTGCTCAAGGACTCAAGCAGGATTCAGCCACAGTGCAGTCTGAAGGACAAACAGATGGCAGAAGCCGGATTATATAAACACACTGTGTATTTTGTTTGTCTTTTGAAGGCTGACCTTCTACACACACGCACACACACGCGCACACACACACGCGCACGCACACACACACACACACCTCCAGTTCATGGTCTTGTGTTTGAGCGTGTGGGTGTGTTTGCGTGTCTTCTACCTCCATAGGGAAAGCCTTGAAGTTGACGGTGTGCTCCGATCCTCTCTGGTTCTCCTTGCCCCAGTGGAATCGAACCTCGTGGAGCTCGTATTCGTGGTCGCTAGGCAACGGACCCCCGGTAACCACTGGCAACGGCGCGGGAAACCCGATGCATTGTGGGCACACAGACACAGGAAGTGACAGAGGAGAGGTGAACATGAGAAGAAGGAGGCCATTTGTGCTTCACGTATGACACATCAAATACAAAATACTGCTATTAACATGCGTCTTGGGTGATCTGATCACAAGTGGACAGCTCTAAGTACATCAGTTCACACACGCGTCTCGACTCGTGACCACTTGTGATCAGATCTGACTACGCAAATAAACACGTCGGCTACATCGTTTCCATTTGCAAAGACCAAATGCGATGTTGTTTTTAACCTCATATCGCCTCTGCACAAGAGAACATCAGTTGAGGATAGGGCGAGGGAGTATAGGCGGTCCTTCAATGTGAAGACGCATCAGGACGCATTGGCGTTAACACTACAAAATATGTGGTCAAATGCATCCCAAACCACCTCGGTATGTGCAGTTTGAGTGCTCGGATCATCATGCATCTTGGTGGTCATTTACGCTTGTATTTAGCGCTGCCCACTTGTGATCCGATCACTCCAAGACACATTTGAAAAGTGTCAACAGCCTCAGAGAGATAGGAACGTTGAGAGACACCTGACTTGGACTTGAGCACGATGCGGACGGTGTGTCCGTCGTTGATGACCTCACAGTCTCGACACACCACGTAGTTCGGGGACAGGCCCACGTCCAGGAGGGACGGCTCATAGCGAGCCTCCCTGGAGTTCAGGTTGATGGGAGACTGGTATTCACCGTTGGCCGCTGGGAAATGGAGTCCCCACTCTACACCTGGTGAAAGAAACACACAAACATGTAGGCTACATAGAATACACATTTTGTCAAATTGGTCATAGTTTTCAGCGTGTCCTTCTCACACAAACACACAGAAACACATGCACGTGCATCTGTATGTGCATTCAGACTGGGGGCAAAAATCGCATTACTCGTTCGAGTTTGAAACGCGTAAATTATTTGCCAAAGTTTGAATGTTTCAATTCGAGTGAATGAGGTGAATTTTGCGTCATTCGCACTGCGGAATTCTGCTTCCTTCATTCACACGGCCTGGTGTCTGCTCCGGTCTGAATGCACACTTACATCTCTATCAGTTTAGGATGAAATGCAACTCAGCGTTTTCTGGTTAGTAGACTGTGGCGCTAGGCTAGTTAGGCCCATATATGAACACTCTCCTTTTTAACTCACCATGCAAGAGCTAGCCCGTGCACAATGCACTTTACTGATATTACCAATGGTAGCCTTTATCTGACAGAGAACTTTCAAGTGATGGCAGCAGTATTGGATGTCCTAAGCTCTTTGGTAACAACAACAGATGACAGCTGGGTGAGTTCCTGAACGTATGACTTGACCTTCTCAACAGAGTTCGATAGACTCATTTCTCTGCTATTTTTGGCGACAGTCATTTAAGCAGGTACACCAACCATGTTGGGTATCGACAATATGGGCAGCCATATTGGTACCGAAATATTGGGCCGTCTGTCCCAGAGTCGTATTAATGGTCAGACTGATAAAACTCCGGGTTCCCAGATGGGGATTTCGATATCAGCCGATATCGCCGTCTTGTTGTAAACACATCTCATTTATCATTTGAGCTTGTTTTCGGTTTACTCCATCTTCTCCTGCTATTGATGTGATTGCTGCGTTGCATACTGTATACTGCACTATAAGTCAAATTGCTCGTTTGTAATCTGATTACATGGCTTGCAATCAGTCGGCCCCGCCTCCTAATGTTCCCCCCCGGGTGATTGGGAGCATCTGCTATTGTTCTGCATAATAATTAGCCGTGTCTGCCTCCCCCGTGTCCTCTCATTGGCTGCAGCACGTTGATGGCTCCCTGATGACCAGATATCATGCGTCCCATTTGCACTGGGAACTAGGGATTTTCCAGTTGAATGACATCACACCCGAGTTGACCGTGTTCCAGTAAAAAAGTTGGAAAACCAGCCAGGGTTAGCTCCTGCCAGGCTAGCCGTTGTTAGCAATAATAATTGATAACACAACATTAGGCGGTAGTTTGCGCATACATCCAAACACTAGGGGTGGGAATCGCTGAGTAGCTCACGATACGATATCGTCACGATACTTGGCCCTCGATAACGATATATCACGATACAGCGATACTGCGATAATCGATATATTGGAAGACGATACATCACGATACCTGTGTAACTGAAGAGAAAAAAATACCCCTAAAAGGCAAGAAGCAGGTATTATGTATTTATTAGCAGAATTGACATGAACTCTCTCAGAGTTCACTCACTCACTCATACCATTTTCGATACCACGGAGGAAAAGTTACACATTAAGTCTTTTTATTATTATTATTAAAACAAGAAAACCTATATAACCTACCTACCTATATAATTTCTAAAAGTAGATATTAATGATCAAACATTTCCATTCAGTAGCCTACAGTATTTATGTTTTTGTTTCAACTACAAACATAAATAAACGTCAAATTGAAACTATGTTTGAACTACCACACACAGCATAATATTTTAGCCTGTTTATTAAAAAAAAAAAAAAAAAAATTTTTTTTTTTTTTTAAATAAACATATCGATACTTGGTGCCAGTGTATCGATAACGTATCGCAAGTGGAAATATCGCGATACCGTGAGTATCGATATTTTGTCCCACCCCTACCAAACACCGGAGCAGCATGTCCACAGACAGAAGTGAGACAGTATGGCCGTGTACGACTGATTTAATGAGACACAAATAAGACAGCGGCGCTAATAAACAGTGTATTACTACAGCTTTCACTACTGTTGATGCGGGAGCTGCCATCTTGGATTTTGAGGTCGGAGTTAGTGAGGTTCCCCCAACTTTCGAAGGAAGGAAATCCCAGGTGATGTCACAGGGAGGGGACGTGCCCGTCTGTGATCTGGGAGTTACGAGTTCCCAGTGAAAATGGAAGACGCCTGCTAGATATCTGCTGGGCCTTTGTAACTCATCGGCGAGCTCTCGGGGGGGGCAGACCGGTCGCGTCTGTGAACATTTCAGACATAGTGATCGAGCGCCGATTTGCGAGCGCTGAGCCAAAGCCGATTTAGCACTGATCTGGGGGAGGGGGTTTGTCAGGGCTGAGGGCTAATATCAGCCAGTGTTTGGCAAGTTACTTTAAAAATGTAATATACTACATGTTACTAGTTACTTTAATTTGAAAGTAATAAGTTACTTTACAATATTACTGTCTGTGTAGAGTTACTTGTTACACTACTTTTGCATTACTTTCACCAAAATAACAGCAGTAGCAGAATGACATCACCGCCCCGGGAACCATCCCGAAAAATAATTTCAACCATCTTGAAGTCAGTGTAAACCGTCCAAGATTGTAATTGTTATTGTCGTGTATAGTGGTTATTTTCACAAGAACACACAATTTGATTAGGAAATGATTGTATCTTTATTTAAATGTGTGCTTTGATGGGGGGGGAAATGTAACTCAATTTGTAACTTGTGTTACTTGACAAAGTAACTGGTATAATATTACTGAAATCCTATTAGTAATAAGTTATATTACTGAGTTACTGCCAAAAGTAATATATTACATGTAATATGTTACTTTTGTAATGGGTTTACCCCTGACACTGATATCGGCTAGTCTGAACTTAGCTTTAGCGCTCAAAGCAGGTCACAGGTATGTGGAACGAGAGAGAGGGAGAGTTTAAACTGCTTGGAATGAACCAGAAAGAAGGTACAGTATGCCTATATGTGAGTATGTGGGACGAGAGCCTTGGGGGAGAGAGAGAGAGAGAGAGAGAGAGAGAGAGAGAGAGAGAGAGAGAGAGAGAGAGAGAGAGCGCAGCCAGCCTCAGTCAGATGTATCTCCTGGCTGAGAGAGAAGTGAAACAGTAGTGGAGAAAGTGGTACTAAGTAGTAGCATACGACACAACGCGGCCTAGATTCACTTCAGCTTGCTGACCGCAGCCACTCTACACTACACACAGTACAAACACATAGTGACCACTGTGTGCCACGTGTGGAACCTGAAGGTGTTTCTTAAAAGGTAGGAAACTAAAACCATTTGGTGAGGATGATCACGCTCAGGGAAAAGCCTGGGACATCCCATGTCCCGGACAGAGGGAGAGACTGCAGTACACCCCCCTTCCCCCCGATTTTCTATCCAGAATGCAACTCGGGCAAGTTATCAGATATCTGCACTGATTGCAAAGGGTGGACGAGCTTTTTCATGTGGTGACTTTGTGAAACAGTGTCTGAATGTGGCTGCGGATACTGTGTTCACTCCTGAGATTGCATCCCTGCAAAATGTCATGGCAAATTGTTTACAAAAGATGGACAATAAAGCTGATTTTCAAAGTACCTTGAGGATTTTTCAAGTTGTGAATTAAGTAAAAAAAAGTAGATTATTATATTGAAATGTTTTTTAGATTTAGAATGTTAATTTTCTATAAAACACAATACATTTTAATGTAATTCCACGTTTATTTTTGGCCCTCGGCCCTCCACCCAGATTGAGTTTTGGCCCTTCATGGGAAAGAATTTGGGCACCCCTGCCCTAGTCCTTTGGTAGCTAGAGAGAGAGGGGGGGGGGGAGAGAGTAGTAGAGACTGAGAACTGAGTCTAGAGAGAGTCACATTCTCCCCCTCCTCAGCAACTACAGCCTTGACTACCAGCTCCTGCAGAGTGTTTCACTGCAGCTACAATACAACGGATACATTTAATAGGGGGGCACAAAACTGTGTGTGTTGTGTGTGTGTGTGTGTTGCAATGACGTTATACATGTATACCCACTGGTTTGGTTGGGACAGTAGAGGAGCCCCTGTTTCGACTTTAGTGCTACTGCCCGTCTGTCTGACTGACCACATTTAATTTTGTGGCTCTACTATGATCAGTTGGTGTGGCTGTATTAAATTAAAGTTTTCCGTTTCATCAGTTTCTCAGTGAGTCGGTGACTATGTTGACATGAACAGCAATAATCCAATAGAGAGGCAAAGTGGAACGTCACTTCCTGCTTCAGCACCGTACCAGAGACTTTTATCCGCCATTTATTTTCCCATAGACATTTCGTAAAATGCTTATAAAATAGTTTTACTTCGTCAAACCAAACGGTTCAGCTAACGCTATAATCGGGAGAGACCATAGAACATTTCACTCGGACCAAAACTTAAAAAAACAACATAGAAAAAATATTTTCTTTAAAACCGCATTTTTTTAACGTTTTGGTCCCAGTGAAATGTTATGCAATCTCTCCTGTTTCTAAATATATCTGTACCGTTTGGTTTGAACCAGTAAAACTATTTTTATACGCATTTTATGAAATGTGTATGGGAAAATAAATGGCGGATGAAAATCTCTGGTACAGTGCTGAAACAGGAAGTAGGCGGTCACGTTGCCTCTCTATAAGAACCTGATTAAAGATTTTGCAACTGTTTAGAAAATAAAGCCATTTCTATTCTTAATTTAACAGAAATAACTGACAAGAATACTGTTAAAAGTACGAGATTGATAAGCAGTATCAGTAACTACCGTAGTAGTTGGCTACAGTTAAAATCTTCACAATATCTATATGACCAAATTAATTTGTTTACTTTAAATTTGTTTCCTGATGTTTATTAAATAAAAAACATGGTTGAAAAAAAAAAGATTTATCACAGAGACACAACCAAAACAAAGGGCATCGCCATTCAATTCAACCTTTTTTCATTAATTTCATATCTCCAATTATAAATCTGACAATGATTGTGTCCAAGGTTGTTTCTAGATTAAATGTTGCTTAGGCCTTGTGCTCAGTCGAGGGACTACTTCTGTAGACAACCTTTTCTTGGTGGTGCGGAGACCCAGGAAACCAACAATAAACTACACACACAGGCGTCACTCAGGACAATTCAGTTAACATCACTGTTTTTTCAAGTAGTCAAGATGCAGACCGGAGAAACTGCCAGACGTTTGGTCTCGGCTGCACTCATCAGTGGCTCCGTCTCAAACAAATCCAGACACCACCCTGCTTAAAAGGGTCCAGCTTGATGTGGATGAGAGATGTCACTGGTAATTGAAGTGAATTGGCTAACAGGTGGTGTCTGATGTCTAGTGTCTGCTCAGCTCGAGAGGAGATGAATAGACTTCCAGACCTGTTGATGCTGTTGCAACTACCATGGTTCTCTGGTCCTGGATTGGTTTGAAACAGCCACAGAAGAACTAAATCTAGGAAATGGAGATAAAAATAAGACTTGAACAAATGAAACCTAAACGATCTTGTCTTACTTGTAAGGCCAATTTAAATTTAAGTAAAGTAAAAGTCCTAATGGGGTCCATACAAATGTCCATGTAACATGTCCATGTAAAGTCCTTTAAGTGACACATAATGGATAGTGTCCGTGGGATAATGTCCATGTAATGTTGATATAAATGTCCATGTACAATGTAAAGTAAAAGTCCTTTAAGTGTCCGTGGAAGAGAGGTGCGTTGACAGGTAACACAACGTCAACATGTGTGCATCAGATGAGAAAAACAACAACACAAGGACAAAATCCAAGCACACTGCTCTGTGACCACCGCAACGCTAAATCAAAACACAAATGCCATAAACTGACAGTCCTTCAAGTCAGTTTTGGTGGAGCACAAAGTCCTTCATCACTTGTGTCAGTGGTAGGGAGTGGACTTGGTTCAGGCGATGTGTGCCCAGCGCTTGGCGGATCCAGATCCGACACATGTTGGCCAGACTGCGAGGGCATCTCTTGGCCTCCAGAAAGACCCTGAACGCCTCGGGATCCTCCCATCCCTGCAGCTGTGCCTGCTCCAAGGTCACCAGGGCCGGGTCGGCGCCGTGGTCCAGCAGCAGCTGGACGAAGGCCGCGTCGCCGCTGAACCTCAGCACCACGTCGAGCAGGAGAGAAGCCATCTGACGGGTCAGAACGCCAGCAGCCTGGAGCAGCAGGCGGAAGCAGGTCAGGCGGTGGTGGCGGGCGCTGATGTAGAGAGGAGAGCTCTTGAGGTCATCACTGTCCATGACAACAGCAGCATGGAACCGGATGAGTTCCTGCAGTATCTCCAGCTGTCCATCCCAGGCAGCACGGTAGACCGGCGTGTGTGAGCCAGGTACCCTTCTGTTGGGGTCGGCCCCGGCTTCCAGGAGGTTCCGGACGCAGTCCAGGTGACCGAAGACCACGGCCAGGTAGAGAGGTGTGTAGTTTATGGAATCGGCGAGGTCCACCTGGGCTCCCTGGGTGAGCAGGTAGGCCACACAGGCAGCATGACCCTTTGCGGCCGCGAGCGTCAGAGGGGTGGAGCTGTAGAAGGCCACAACCCTCCTCTCATTGATCAGATTTCTGAAGGGGTCTTCCTGCAGCAGGAGCATCAGTTTGTCCAGGTCTCCTGCTTGAGCGGCATCGTGGAGCTGCCTGTCCATTTCCCATTGCCATCGAGCATCCATTCCTTCTGGTCTGTCACTGTACCACACCGACTATGTGTGTGTATGCTGTGTCTGAAACGGAAGGCTTTATGAACGGACATTACGACATAACATTATGACATCATGATTTTATGACATCATGACATGGCATTATGACATCATGACATGACATTATGATCACATTACTCAATGATGACCAGGGATGGGCATTGTTAGGATTGTATTGATACTGATACCGGTACTGCTTATTGATACACTTATCAATACTGTTATCTATACTACTCTCCATAAAAAAATACACATGACATGAAAAAGATTCAACATTTAATTATGAATACTTTTTTGTAGAAATAAGTAAAATTTCTGAGAAGGCCTATTTCCACTGTGAATATGATTTATGAAACCTAGGTCACCTATAGAAACAGGGTAGTTCATATCATACAGACATTACAAAATGAAATTCAAGGACTTTCAAAGCACCTTTTCCATAGCCTATTTTATTTTTAAGGACTTCACTCAAAGAAAATTATTTATTTTCCAATATAAATTTGGACCAAAGGGGCATCAAATGGATTGTCTTTAACAAGTCAGTTCTACTATCAATCCTGTCAACAGGATCTGTTTTTATTGAGGGGACTGGAGTGCAGCTTGCTGCACAAGCTTGTGAAACGTCTGCAGCACAAACGGTAAACAACTAACGATAACGTTAGGGGGGTGCAGACACGTCGGAGACCCAGTCCCTTAATTAATATATCAGGCAGGCATGGGGAAACTCAATGCAAACGAGACAGATGAACAGACGGCCAGATGCACGCTTCTCCGTGACGGTAAGGTCCAATATTCATTCAAAACTTCACATTTACACAGCATATTAGGCTACCCCTGCTTTAGTCAGCAGCATATCAGAATAACACTTTTAGCTCAACGTTTTAGCTTGTTGAAGCAACAGATACCCACCATTGACAGGGGAAAATCAGCAGGGCTGGATTTAGTGGATAACTATTTGACATTTCAGCGTCTGCTCGAGTACTGGCTACGTGTACGTTGTTGATGTATAACCGATTCGTTTTAGGTTCGCCTATTAACGAACTAACACGTTTCTTTAATAAAACAATAAACGAGAGAAGAGTCACCAGGCAGTAAAAAGCGATGCGCAGCGGAAGTCAGTCCACATCCTGATGACGTACGGCAACTTCAGAGGGACATACACACACACAGAGCCTCGCAAATAGGTTTCACCAGAGAGAGAGAGAGAGAGAGAGAGAGAGAGAGAGAGAGAGAGAGAGAGAGAGAGAGAGAGAGAGAGAGAGAGAGAGAGAGAGAGAGAGAGAGAGAGAGAGAGAGAGAGAGAGAGAGAGAGAGAGAGAGAGAGAGAGAGAGAGAGAGAGAGAGAGAGAGAGAGAGAGAGAGATAAAAGGGTATGCACTCACTCACTGCTGCATCAGGTAGCCTACATAGCAAATAATTGCACCACTACAAGTAATATATATATATATATATATATATATATATATATATATATATATATATATATATATATATATATATATATATATATGAATTGCATGCCATTGCCATTTACCCATCCTATCCTAAAAAAACGAAAGTGACGGAAGTGACATCATCAGTGATGTGGGTAGCGGTGTAAAGTCACACTTTGTGTCACGAAAGTGATGGCCTGGGCAAACACTTTGGCGTGGTGCACGATTGCCCAACTGTGATGTCACTCAGGCAGTTGTGATGTCATCAGTGATGTCACTCGAGCAACTGTAATGTAGTATGAGGTGATGGCACACAGTTACACAATGGCGCACAGTTGCACGGGGACACAGTTGCTTAACTGTGAATTTGCTCTGTGATCTCACACGGGCAGTTGTGATGTCATGAGCGATGTCACTCGACCAACTCTGAATATTATATTTGCCCAACTGTGATGGCACTTAATCAGTTGTGATGCTCAGTGATGTCACTCGGCAACTGTGATTGAAGGGCCGATGTAGAACAATTGCTCAACGCACAATTGCTCATCTGTGATGTCACTTGGGCAATTGTGATGTCATCAGTGATGTCACTCGAGCAACTGTGATTAAACGGCCGATGGCGCACAGTTGCACGGGGACAGTTTTTCAACTGTGAATTGCACAGCTGTGGTTACTCGGGCAGTTGTGATGTCATGAGTGATGTCACTTGAGCAACTCTGATACTATACTTGGAGAGCCAATGGCACAGTGCACACACAAAGGGGCGGCTGTAGCTCAGGAGGTAGAGCGGGTCGTCCACTAATCGCTTTGGATAAAAGAGGTCGGTGGTTCGATTCCCGGCTCCTCCAGCATGTCGAAGTGTCCTTGGGCAAGACCCTGCGTGGTAACCTGCCGCCATCAGTGTGTGAATGGGTGAATGTACCTACTGACTGTAAAGCGCTTTGGATAAAAGCGCTATATAAATGCAGGCCATTTACACCATTTACCATTTACACATTTGTAACTGTGATGTAAGTTGAAGAGCTCCCACAGTTGCTCATGATGCACATTTGCACAACTGTGATGTTACGAGCAGTTGTGATGTCTTCAGTGATGTCACTCGAGCAACTGTGATTGAAGGGCTGATGATGCACAATTGCTCAACGCTCATTTGCTCAACTGTGATGTCACTCGGAGCAGTTGTGAATGATGTCATCAGTGATGTCACTCGGTCACAAAACTTTGGTCAACATATAAGACGGTGACTTGAATTTCCCCCTCAAAATTCAAGCACTGAAATGTGCAATTATTTTTGAAATCGGATCCCTATGACCAGAGAAAACGGCTGTAGTTTGAAAACTACAACAACCACAATGCATTGCGCACTGACTCGTCTTACGTTCACGTAGCAGAGAAAAGGCAGCATGATAGCTCTTATAATATGCTTATATTTTAATTGACTCATCTTTTTCCTCAGGGTTTTCCATAAGCGCCGGCTGCCGGCTATAGATTACATAGGAGGAATGTGTCTTGGTGTAAGTATGCAGCGTAGCGTACATATCAATATTCAGAGATAAAAGGAGAAATATCTCAAAGACAAAATCACAACATTGCAACGTGCAGTCCAATATATACAAAATATACAGTCCAATATATACAAAATATACACGAGTAGTAGGAGTGTTAAGTAGGCATTATATGAATTTACAGTCCAAGTTAAATAGGCATTAAATAGGAATTTACAAGCGGTGCGTAATGTAGTTAACAAGAGTAATCTAAATCTAATGAAGTCTGAATACGAAATGTCCAAGTGTTGCAGCATTTTATGATGATCTTAACCCGAATAAGGTCCCAGACCAGTCATAGTCAGGGTCAGGAGAATCACATTCATAATTGACATACATTTCACAGTGTGAAGTTACACCTTAATTGCAAGTCTCTTTGCACCTTCAACGAAGTCGTAACTCTTTCCCTGCCATCAGTGAGATGTTCCAGCAATCCATGTTTTCACTGTTATCCAGTAATCCACCAAGATGAAACATAACTATAATTGGTAGAATTGGTTGGTCATCTTTAAATATATTGTTAGGAATACTGTACAATTCCTGAATAAAATGGGTGTTGGCCATGCATTTCAGTCATGTGATAACAGTGCAGTTAGTGCTGCTGACACTAACGTGACTGCTGCATTGCACTACCTGTGATGTTATTCAGACAAAAATCATGCATGACAGAAAGAAATATTCGTGTATGAGGATTCATCTTATCATTGCATCATTGCTTTTAGTACGTTGAAGGTTCCCACATTCATCTTGTGAGATGTCGTAAATATGTACACATTATTATCACCATTGGCCTCCAGAAACCCCTGATCCTCGCGTTACCCATTGAAAATGAACTTGTCCAAAAATAATAATACATGAATGCTAATGGCAAAAACAAGCAGTTTTCTCTATAGAGACACTGCATGAAATAGGCCACGCCCATCACGGGGGAAAGCTCTCCGTTCACTTCCACACACCAGCGTCTGGGGGGTGGGGGTTGTGTTTTCCCCCGTTTTGGGCGTGGTTTCTGAATGATGACGCGCTCCGCAGTGTCTCTGTACGAGATAGAACATGCCTGCAGGACAGCGATGGTTTTTCTAAGACACACATTAGTATCTAATGTGTGTCTCTATGTTGAAGTGATACCTACAGTCAGTATACTTACAGTAATATGTTACACTTCAATATTACAGTATACATTCCTCGGTGCTCAGTAAAGGCAGAATAAGAGGTAGACAGGGTCAGACAATAGAAACCATCTTAACTTTATAAAGACAACGAGTTTATGATTCTTATACTTTACTTTTGTGTTTGTCAAAGTCTTTTGGGAGTGTGCTGCGTCCCAAAATAACTGTTCATTCATTATGATCCCCGGAGAATAGAGAGCCAAAGTGGAACGTCGCTTCCTGCTTCAGCACTGTACCAGAGATTTTCATCCGCCATTTATTTTCCCATAGACATTTCGTAAAATGCTTATAAAAACAGTTGTACTTGTTCAAACCAAACGGTACCGATATATTTGGACACAGGAGAGATCGCATAATATTTCACTCAGACCAAAACGTTTTAAAAAATGTGGGTTTAAAGAAAATACTTTTTCAATGTTTGTTTTTTTAAGTTTTGGTCTGAGTGAAATGTTCTACGCTCTCTCCCGATTCTAAATATAGCTGAACCTTTTGGTTTGACCAAGTAAAACTTTTTTTATAAGCATTTTACGAAATGTCTGTGGGAAAATAAATTGCGGAAGAAAATCTCTGGTAGAGTGCTGAAGCAGGAAGTGACGTTCACTTTGCCTCGATTAGAAGTAAATTATGTCACTCATCATCAGTCATTATAACACAGCCCCCCCCCCCCCCGCCCGATCCCCTGTCCCCACGGAAAAGCTCAATTGAGCTATAATCAACAGTTTGACCCAATTAGGTCCTGTTAAGTCATTCCACAGTATTAGCAGATCATCAGGCAAAATCCAAAAGCTGCATTGATATTTTCCTCAGATCCTGGGAGGATTCAGCTAGAAGGGCAAAATTACACTGAAGAAGTTGAAGTATTTATCAGAGCCTGAGTGTTTGGACTGACTGACTTAAAGGAACGAACGATTAACTGCTTTTCAACTTTTGTATCATTAGGCTACATAAAGTAGAGCAGATCTTAATTGTTATTTGTATCTGTTTTCTTGTTGCACGTATCTGTTGCCTGTTCGTTGTTTTCTATTTTCTTGTTTTCTGTCGATTCTTACTGTAAGCGGCTTTGGGTCATTGCAAAGCGCCATATAAAATAAATGAATTATTATTATTATAATTTGGATCCTCAGACAGAGAGAACATTTTGAAAACAACGGTTGTTGTTTTTCACACGATATCCTGATTTCTGATAGAGCTATGTTTGAAAAGCAGCGAATAGGTCCTTCAACAGTGAACAGTAAAAACTAGGGTTAAGAAAATA